>NW_026914632.1:865000-1060000 GCF_034315485.1 Pezoporus occidentalis
AATGCACTGTGTGCAAGATAAAGCAAACCACTGAGAAGCAAGGTAACAGAGCTAAGTGAAGAATCTGAAAGTAACAATTTAAAAAAATTTATATCCACTGCACTTGGAAAATATCCATTGAGAAACTACCTTTTCCTTGGTTTGCTCACTAAGCTCCTTTTTTCCTGGCAGGTTTTTCTTAACATTTTTCTGACTGCAATTGATCTCAGATACCCTTAATTCAAGCAGTGCTGCTTTACTACAATTGGTCACCTAAATCACCCCTGGCTCTCCAGTTGGGTAGGCAGACAAGCATTTTCTGTGTAAATACTTGTCTGCAAATATGCAATTCTGGTGCTTCAGATAACCTGCCCTGAAATGCTAAAGTTTCTCTCAAATAAATTCAAAAGTTTGCTCACAGAAGCAAACATCATCTTTCTGCTTTACTCACCTTCCTCTGAAGAATGCCGAGTTTGAAAATTGTTATTATTCAAACCTTTTATATAAATACTGTGGGTTTATGCAAATAAAAACAAAAACAAACCGAGGGGCTGAAAGCAGACTCCATCCACTCAAAAATCCCACTTATAACAAGCACATTACAGCTCTGGATGCACCAAATGCTCTTCTCATCTCCACATTTCCCTTTGGAGTGCCCCGTAGCTGTCCTGTGGCATCATGGGAAACACAGACCTTATCTGCTTAATTAAAAAACAGGCAACATAGCTGGTCATTCACAAGCTGGATCTGTTCAGAGGCACTGTCCAGCAGATGGACAGGGTCCTGTGTCAATTGCATTTGAACTCTAAAGGAAAGTTGGTATTTGATGGATGATGTTATTAGCTAAATGTCTTATGTGGTATAAGATCAAAGAACAGATGGAAATTATAACTTAAAAATAGAATAATCTAAAAGGGGAATGGCTAGTAGATGATTAAGCATCATGGAAACAATAAGGGAGACGTTCTTTGGCTTGCTTTGCTGCAGAGCCAGGGTTGGTGGTGGGATAAACAAATGATTCACTTAGGACCCAGATTCTCAGGATGTGAGTTTTGACAAATATTTTCCCCCTCATATTCAGTGTTTATATTGTTTTGCCTCTTAAGTCAATCCTGGATTTCTCTCACCAACCATATGTGTACCCCCTCTCTGCTTCCCTTGAAGATGCTACTACAGCCACCCAGGGTGGATTGTGGCAGAGCTCACCAGCATCCTTGCCTTGCTGTAACTGCAAGCTGAAATGTCTGGCACTACACTTCCCTTAAACATACAGACTACACACAGCAATGTTTTTTAATTTAGGAAACACCATCTTTTAAAATTGAAGCTATCGGCCCTTTGCTGATTATACTACCAGGTTGTCTCTCTTTTTCCATGGGCAAGAGAGTGGCTCACATATTCTAGTTGCTTTCACTAAAGGCTTGCCATGTGCAAGAGACAAAGGCCTGGCTAAGTAGGTCCTGGATTAAATTATCCAGGAAACAGTAGATATCCTACTCATGGTCCTTACTGGAAATGATGCTTAAGTTTTTTACTGGTGCAGCTTAGGTTTCTTATTGTTGTGTTATCTACAGGTGGCAATATCTGTACTAATTGTTTGCTGGGTGCTAAGCATACTTTAAATAACACTTACCAATAGTACCTCAAACTGTGGTATTTTTGAGAAGTAGTGCTCAGCAGTTTGCTGCCACAGCTACAGATTCTTAATAGAGGAAAATCTGCAGATGTTAGACTAAAAATAAAAAATTAAAAAAAAATTGGCTTTCAATTTTTTATCTTCAGCTTCAAAGCCATGTTTAGCATAAAGTGGAACTTAGTTGGAAGTTAATTGACCTCACAGGCTGGTGAGTTATAAAGTGACACTCTTCTTTGTGGTCTTCTGAATGAACTTACACATTATCACAAGCACAATAGGAGAAGCATCAAATGCAGCCTGCAGCCACCTCAAGAACACTATGGCCCATAACTTTTTCATAGCTGTTCATAAATCTTTAGGCTCTCTCAACCACTATGACTTAATCCCACCCATAAACCCAGTCATTTTAAAGAAACAAATAAAAGTGGAAAGCACAGGATCTCAGAGCTCAGTTTTCAAAGACGATTAAACATCTGAGATGACCCCAGATATTAGATAAGGTTTCCAGAAGACCTAAGGTATCCTACTCCCATCAGATCTGATCTGAGTTCCCTTCAAAAGGAGTTTATCTCACTTAACAGTAGTTGCCTGAAAACTAAGTTTAGGATTTCCCAGCAGCAAATTGACGTTTCCATCCCAAATTATCTTGAGTTCAGACCAGTTTCAGGTCAGCATCAATAATAGTTTTTCTCTCTGTGAACAGCCAGATATTCTGCTGACTCAGCTGGACAAAATATCTATTTTTTTTAAATAGATAAAATTAGGTGAGACAAATCCATCCCTCAATGACTCAGGCTGTTTTTTAAGAGGTGAAGAACTCTATGCATCCACCTCTTCATGGAGTTCTACCAACCTGCCTAGTTCCATCCTCATGAAATGCATTGCAGGCATGAAACTCTTATTTCCTGGTTTCCTTATTCCACCACTGTATGACCTACAAAACTCATGTTTGTCCTCAGAAAAGCATTGTACTACCATCACCTGCAGTTCAGTGGGACCAAATTGTTTGCCTCATTGTCATCATCATACACCCTGTTGCTCCCTCAAAGGAGCAGGATTTCACCTCCATCATGTGCATGTTGTGAAATGCATTCAGACTTCTGCAGCAAAATTAAGCTTCTGTTTTCATCTGCAGGTGTTTCCAGTGCTGCCATTTTTTAGTTTTCCCCAGGCAATTTTTACATTCTGAGACAGTGAGTAACAGACCTCCATGCCATCAAATGTACTGTCAGAAGAGGCATTACCTGGTATCTGTGCTGGTTGTGTCTACGAAGATCACAAATGGAGTATGCATGCAAAGATAATTCTTAAGCATAGATATATGCTCATGCACAGAAAATAACATGCACACTATTCTTGCCAGCAGTTAGAGGGAGTAGGATTTATAAGAATGCAGTTCAGGGAAGGATGATCCTTTGTGCCATTACTGAATTGTTCAAGGGTGGTTTGTACTTGGGGCTTGGTTATTGGTGTTCTTTCTGTAGTTGGGAATGTAGAAGGAACTGAAAGTGCAATGATGGTCCACAGTAATGAGCATCATACTTTGTGCAGACAAGAGGTACCCGTAATTCTTAGAGGAATTATTTTCTATCACAAAAGTCTGTTTCAACACTCAATGCTTTTAATTTCTTCTTTCTCCCCATTGTATGATATCTCAGATTCATTTTGCAAGGATATTTTATGCTTAAACACATATATTCTTCTGTGACTTAGATGGGCTGCTTCTTTCAATGTTTATATATATCCATGAATGTGTGTTGTTAAGACACAGTATCTGGAAATGTTTATTCAGTGCCTTACACATGCACCTATATTACAGCAAGACTCCCTTCATCTTGGGAATAAGATGGAGAAGGCAGTGAAAATTTGGTCTAAATTATTTACTTATTCATTTTACGACAAAAGTCAAAAAGACATCTTGCCTGTGGACTACACTCTAGACTTCAGATTGACTTGAAAATGTGGATGCAGGAGGACCAGAAGGTGGTGTCCCCCTGGCTCCTTCAGCAAGAAGGAATAGTCGGTCAGGTCGGGCTCCCCTGAGGTGTGCTGCTTACAAGGAATAAATGACATTGGAGTATCGATGCTTAAAAAAGCAAGCTGAAGAGCTTGGAAAGGAAAACAATATACCAACAAGAGATCTTGGACAAACAGTGGCTTGAACATGTCTGTGGGAGAGAGACAGGTGGCAGTCAGGCAGGGGAAGGTTAGCACTGACATCAGGGCAGACAGACAAAAAGGCAACTCAATCCTATGAGAAAATCATAAATAAAAAGAGTAAAGATGTCCTTTTTTCTACCTTCAGACTGCTGGTAGGTAGAGTCTCTTTCTCACAGAGGAGACTGTGGCCACCATGATCCCTGTTCTCATCACCTTTGGAGTGACCGGCTGCACCTCTCTGGTGTCCTTCGCCACTAATTTATACCCAATGGAGAAAGAAGAAAACTACTGTGTTTCTCTGAATCTCACCAATTTGTATCAGCAGTTCTGCAGACACTTGTGAGATTTATCTGCCCTTCCTGAAGCTGAATATCTCAGTCCTAGCTAGGATCCTTTTATTGTCAGTAAAAACCACAAATAGGTACTGCCTGAAGGGATGGAATTGCCTTTTGACAGTATCTATTTATCTCTATTAATAACAAAGGGAGCCAAGAGTGAGTAGTTTAGATTTAGTCATCCAGATGTTGAATGACTTAGTTAGGGCAGATGAATTCCACCTTTATGGTTGTTTCAAATTATTTTACAAACATATGTGGTAGATACATAACATACCAGCTATCTATAGTTGTAAGGAGGTCAATGCTACAGATCTTGCTTTTTTGCAAGGCTTCAGGGACAGTTTTGTGTCAAACTGTGGGATAACCACACTTATGTGCAGTATGCAATTTGCAGTGTATTTATTCCACCTGATAGAGGTAGAAAGTCTCTCTATGAACACTTGTAATCTGTCAAATGTTTATCTGCATATCAAAGAACAGTTATGATGTGTTCTACAGGATCCCCAAACCACATCTAGAAGCGGTCTGTATTAACTCCAGTCTCTTGTACGAATGACTTACAATCATGCCCTCCAGGTTTCCAACAGGGAGTTTGGGACCTTGGGATATAGGTTACATGTAGTGTCTCTGGCAATTTCTCCCATGTTTCTCCAGCATTAGCATCTCCTCCTCCCCATGTGGGTGACATATGGCGCACCTTGGGTACCAGTGTTGGATTCTACCCCACCATGCCAAACGACAAACAATAACGTTTCTGCTGTTTCCTGTCCACCATATTCCTGAAGAGGTCGGAATTTGTCAGAAAGTCCTAGACAGCATCCAGCGCCACAACTGGACTCTGTGCCTCTCTGTTTTTTCTGAGTACAAACTGAGGTTAATGTGTCTAAATGTGGTGTAAAGTAGCTTCCCTGAGCATGGGTCAGATCCTGAGGGCTTCCTTGTAGCTTGCATATCTGTGAGGGTCAAATATAGCTTCATTTCCAGGATGGTTTGCATGAGAGAGAGAAAACACTAAGTTGGCAGGAGTATCTTCACTTACCTGAAAAGGGCATCATTGCCTTCTGCAGTATAATATCAGGTTAGGACTGTGATTTGAATAAAATTTTCATGACAAAAACCTTTCCATAAATTCACTTAGAGCTGCCAAAATGACATGGCAAGGTACAACCGGATACTATAATAATGGCAACCTTATTTTATTGCAGTCTCCTACCGATACCCACATGATGTGAATTTCTGGCAGTAAAAATGCAAAAAAACAAAGTGGAGAAGATGTTTTCTCCACTATTTGCCATGAAAAATTAAAGCAAATTTATGTGTCTACCACTCAGGTTTGTAAGGCCAGTCCCTGTGCAAAATCTGATGTTTAAAAAGGAAACATAAAATGAAAATCAGTCTCAGCTAAATAATTTGGTTTAAAATTGCAGGGGAGTTTGCTGTATGCAAAGTTGCTGAAAAGATATGCTATTTAGAGCAGGAAATTGGTGATTCATAATTGACATTAACTTCAGTTACCCTCCAATGTGCATGCTGTACTTCATGTGAAATTATTGTAAGCAAAGAAAGGCCATTCCCTTGAGCAAGTTCAAGTTAATGTTTAGGAAACCATTTAAGTTATTATTAGGACAAAAGTCATTACAGTGGAATGGTCAGATGCTCAGACTGCACCCTCAGCTACAAAACCTATGCATTTTAATACCTTTTTGCAGATAGCTCTTCAGACATATGGTCATTTTGGCCAATTCACCAAAATCCCAGCTTCATAAATGTCCCCAGTCGAAACTCCCACTTACCAAACCAAGCCAGAAAAAAGTACTTTTTTCAGCTCTCCTTGTGGGCAGCTTTCTAATTGCCCTGAAATCCATGCTGGTCTCTAGTTTTATACACACACAAGTCCCTTTGAACTCAGATGAACTCCTGAAGCCACAGCAGTTGGTGGGAGCAGAGCCACAATGACACGCTTGTACACAGCTGCTTGCGGACCCCAGCTTCTATGCAATCTATGCCTATATTGGCAGATGCCAAAATTGCAGAAGGGAAATTGCAATAATTCAGACTATAACAAGAGATCCCCAAGGTGGGATCCTCACCTAATGAGAGACAGCAATGCTCTGTGGCTTTTGGTGCAACCTGTGACCTTGCACCAAGTGCAGATTTGGTGCCATCACTGCCTGGTCCTTGACAGCTCGGGGTTTTGCCTTCAGTTCTCCCCAGCAGAAGGAAAGCTCACTGAATTTCCTTAGAGTATTGCAGTTTATTCAGTCCAAATGAACATATGAACTTAATTATTCCACAATACCATAAGCCTAGAATAGGAATTTAAATAGATCTTATTATGGATTTTGATGTGAGTGAAGTTTTGGCATCTTATGTAAATTTTTATGATATTTTATCCCCCAAAATAAAAGCAAGAACATTTTTCTTACATAGAATATGCCTCGAACTACAAATGTAAATAACAGGCAGATTTCAGGTACAGAAAGAGAGTAAAGACTCATACAGTTACAAATATAAGCACCTTTGAACTTGAGAAAAACACTTTAAATAACGGCTTTATTACTACCTTTACAAAAGAGTGATTTGGATTCCTCTCTACAAAGAGAGAAAATCTGCAGGTCCAATGCTGTGCATGACCAAGGACCCCAAAGGAAATCCAGTCGCTCTCTACAGCTGGTCAAGTTTCTGGTGACTCTGCTGACTGTAGAGGGATGGTCAGGGCACAGAGGGGTGAGAGGTCACAGAAAACCAAGGGGCTCACCGTCCTTCTTGGCCCTAGCTTGGGCTGTGATGAGCAAGCCAAGAGGGACTTTTGGGGTCACAAGAGCATCAGTACACAGCCTCAGGAGCAAAATAAATGAAAAAAAAACATTCTGTAAGACCAGAGGTGGCGAAAGACCTGGCAGAGCTGAAACACACTGGAGCTGAATAGGACAACGGAAGAGGTTATAAACTGTGGTGAATTGAGAGCGAGAATAGTAAGGGTAAGAGAGGTTGCCAGCAAAAAACAGGAGAGGCAGGAGAAAGAGCCATTCCTTGGTGTTTCCAAATAATACTCAAATCTGCTGGGCAAAGGAAAAAAAAAAAAAGTAGAAATGTGAGTCCTGTAATCTAAAAGCTAAAAAAAAATAAATTTGAGGTTTTCAGAGAGAGGGTACAAAAAGGAAAGTTTGCCCTCATGTGGCAGAGCCAAAGCTACAGCTTCGGGAGCTTCGGGAGCAGACCCTAGCAAGTACCTCCCTTGCAAATGCTGTCGGGGGCAGAGACTGCAGGCTACTGCAGGAAGCAGAATTAACTCTGGAGAAAGGAATTATGATTTGCCAAGCAAAGGAAGTCAACCGTAACAGAATGAGGCTGGTGTAAGGATGTCAGAGACTCTGAAAAGAGCCCTTAAATGGAATATCTACTGAGCTGGAAGACACTGAAAGACCACGTATGCTGCACATGCCTTGACAAGACACAGCTATGCCCACCATTTGGGAAAGGATGCAAGAATGGCAACAGATTACATTGCCTGAGAAAGAAGCAGCATTAACCTATGGTACACAGCATGGGTAGAGAGGTTGGTGACAGCACCATTAAAGGGAAGGGGCTTACTCACAGGCGCCATGAAAGATGCTGTGCACAAGATAAAAGGACAACCAGCCCGTAGGCAAATGGCAATAACCAATTTTCAGCTGGACAGAGCTGCACAAGCTGATAAGGTGTCTGACAGGGTTATGAGCACTGAAAGAAAAGCTGCAGGCAACATAAGGTAAGGAAAGAAAGGGCTCGGAAGGGCTGTTCCCCACTGAAGGAGATGAAGGCACATGCAAACGAAAGAGGAGTTCATAATGGTGTCAGGGATTTTTAAAATGTGACATCCCTTGATCTCATGGTGAGATCGACAGGTGAATGTACTGGAGTCAGAACGGTAGCAGGAAAGTCTGAGGGACTTCAGAGGGTAGAGATGCTCTCTGCAAACTGCAGAACAGAGCACAAAAGCACCTCACCCTTCTCATCTCTGCACCAGTGTGTGTGTGTGTGTGTGTGTGTGTGTGTGTGTGTGTGAATGGACCCTTTCATCACCAGTCCTGCAAAGATAGGTACAAGTGCACTGCTCTGAGAATCAGTGGTCCAGGGAAGAAACTCAGTCCTGAAGGCACTCCACATCCATCCACAGGAGGACATGTCACTTCCTTAACAAATAAGGTAAATGAAGTCAGTATGTGAACAGAGCACATTTTCCTCTCCTCCCAGAGGGGAATGGACTTCAGAAGATAATTGATACCACATACTATACCTGACACACCAGAGAATGCATTCAGCATCCTCATTTCACTGCCTGGTGAGGTAAACTAGAGGTGTTTCTCATGAAAAGAAACCTCTCAAGAAAAGCCACCTTTTGACTATATACAGTTTCCTGGTCTCTATACACAGTCTATATTGTCTGGAGAGAAGAAAGTCTAGAAATCTGAGCTTGGGAAATGGCTCAGCCTCCCAGGGCTGACAACTGACAACTCCATGCAACAGAAATCACATCCTTGGCAGGGGGAATACACAGTGAGGGTGCAGGCAGATCCTGTTAGAGCTGAAATCATAATATATCCCAGCAGACAAGAACAGGATGCAAAGTATCTTTTGAATGGTGACCTGTATGGGGAGCCTACCTGTAGCACCAGCAAGCTGACAAGGACAGCTCAAGGGCAGCTCAATGTTCACAGTGTATATATTCTGGTAAAGACTTTGTGAAAGAAAAAGAAAGCTTTAAAAAATCCTTGACCCTGCACCACTGTGAGAATAAGCTGAAAACTAAATTCCCCACAGACACCTCCAAGGAGATGAGTGAATCTCCTTCCTGGAGATCAGCATTTTGTGCATTGTGCACTAAATGTGCCTTTCCATAGCAAAGGAAAAGACACCTGAATGACATTTTACAGACCATGCACTGTGATTGCCAAAGCCTGTCCAGGCTCTCACCCTGCAGTTCAAGATGTTGGCCAGGATGAGGGGACCGGGTTTTCCCATTACCTATGAAGCATTAAAGGGAAAATTTTCAGTCCTAAAAGAAATCTTTGAAGGTTGAAGGACACAGGAAGGGCATTAAGTGTCTGGGCATGCTGCTAACTAGAAGAGGCTGATGCAGCAAGCTTAGGTGTGGTTTCCTGCTGGTCCGTGCTACACTCCTTGGCCACCCCAGCTGGCTGCCTCCAAGACAAACCTCACAGAGAAGGAAAAAGGACTTACCAGTGTTACTGTGAGCAACATTAATTGAAAAGCCTTGGAAAATAGATGGAAAGATTTGAGATTTCCCACAGGCATCATACCTCATCTAAGAATATCTGACAAGGGCAAAGCCTCATGGTGACAAACCAGACCCTGAGGTATGTGTTTGGAAATGCAACTGTTCATCTGTGTAAGCCCCTACCCAATTTGTCCCATTGCAGCAGGCTGGGGGTGAGCTCCAGAACTCCAGAGGTCAGGACAGCCAGTGGGTTTGTTGCTTCCTAACATCGCTGGTGCAGATATCTCAGGCAAAGTCAGCAGCTTCACTCAACAGCCAGAGGCTTTTTCAGAGGCTCAGCAAGCAAGCACCCCTAATTAGTACATTGCCTACGTGGCAGTAATTTTTGTGTTGTTGATTTCTCCTTGTTACTTTTATTGTTTAACCTGGTAGGAAAGAAGCAGGAAACTTGTTTGGGATGCTTTTCTAAAAGCTGATTGGAATTATGGTTGTGAGTTGCATATTTCCTTGCTGGACTAGGCCAACCACTTGGCAACTCAGCCACTGCATGAACGAATAAATGAATGAATGGACAAATTAATTACACAGGTCTTTATCAAATTCCCTGGTTTCTGAGCTTCACAGACATGGCGGTGGCTACCAACAGCTGACTGTGGACTGGCTTAGTCAGAACTGGTCCAAAGCTCATAAAAGCTCCTGTTATTCATCCCCTCCTCAGATCTCTCCCCTTTGGGAAAGGGGGTGAATTGCAGCTTCCAGATCTTCCACAGGAGTGAAGTCATGGTGACAGTTAATTACTGCTGGAGACAGGGTGCTGGCTGAGTGGACATCTGCCTGGTGCAATGCAGACATGCTTAGGGTTCTATGGATGGTATAAGAACATATATGTTATAGCTTGACACAACATGGCACAATAGTTTGCTGAATAAAGTGAAGCAAATAATGAAATCCAAATGAAATGGTTTTGCTTCTTCAGAACAGAACATCTCTAAATTATTAAAATCAAACCTTCTGACAAAGAAAGCAATATATCATGGTTTCTTGATTTTGTTTGTCTGAGATTTTTTTCTGAGATTGTTAAAGTTTTCACAGAACATTTCATTTGCATTTATGTTGTACTTTCTTGGAGAAAATGATGCTGTTAGAAAACAGGAATTATGTCTTCTGGAGCTCTATAATACTAAAATTACAATTGAGATTCTCTGTTGTTTTAAATCAAATTCATTTATTTAAATAGCCTAGTCTACAGAGCTCCAGAGGCCAGCTGGATCTATACAGTCTGTAACTGAGGAGCATCTTTTCTCAGCACAGCAGTCTCAGACTGCTCAAACATTGATATCCCTGTACAAGCAGTTCCTTTAATTACCATTGCCAGTTCTGATTTTGCAGGTGAAGGCAGCCCCCTTGCTAAAATGGTGCAATCATTTATCAACTATCGTAAAGCAGAGAGTTTGTTGGTATCCTCCAGTGCAGTGAGACGCGCTTTGATCCCAAAGTATCCCATCTATGGTATAGTAAGGCAAAGCTATGAAGCTTGGATGACTATAAAAAGTTTAATTCATGTACATTACCATCTTGTCTGACACGGGAGCATCACAGAAGAGAATAACAATTTAAAAAAAAAAAAGAACATAATTTTTGTGGCAGACACAAATATTTCTAATTTATGGCAGAGAGCTAATAAGATATTTTTTCTTCCAAATAAACAAGTCCCCCCCCCAGAAATTGTGCAGTGACTTCATTTATATGGTCTTGAATGAAAAGATTGTCTGTAGTCAACAAGTCAAATTAATGCTACCAAATCAAAAATACACAGATCCGGAAGATCTGATAAACCTGTCTGGTAATTCAGATGTGTCCAAAGGACCAGAAATCTAAAAATAAGAACTAAGCCCACCAGTCAACTGTTAATTCATTTGCAGGTCTCCAGCTGGTAGAACTCCATCAGCAGCAATACCCCACCACCCTCCCAGATGCACAGAAACAGGCAGGAGCATCATTTGGAGAGACAAGCTCTAGTGCTCACTAATACACATGACCATGTACAAGTCTACCTGATGCTCCAGAGTTGCCATCCAAGTGGTGGTGGGTTCCAAAGGCAAACTGAAATCCTGCTATTCATTAGCAGTTTCTAGACAGGCAGGGGACATCATAAGAAAAGTGGTTGGTACTGTAGCAAGCTGGTGAAAGAGGCTTGGGGTTTGGGGCTGAAGTGGCAGGGATGGAGCAGTCTCAGCACCACTTCACAGCCACTTCACTATGTTGGTGTAACTCCTCATAGCAGCCAGAGCATCAGGATCCTGCACTTCCATTCCTTTATAAACACGGTACCTCTGCAGGGCAGTGTTTACCAGACACACACCAAAAGCATTAATTGCAATGACTTGGGGTATTACCTTGTCATCCCTGCTGTGTCCCTCAAATTGCTTGGCTTTGTACCTGGAGTTAGGGGGTGAAGGTCCATGATAAATAGCAAATCCCTACTCGCCATCATGTACGCTGCAATACTCAAAGCTGAGACACTGCGCGGACTTGTGAACCTCATTTGAAAGTTTTTATTCTTGTCTTTAACTCATGCAAAGGTGGGAGGATGAACAACCACTTCAGCCTTCATGTGGGGAAGTCTGGCTGAAGCATAGTCTGGCATCATGCTTCACCCATATGAAGAAGTGGGGGTGTGACAGGGTCAGTTGGGAGCATTGCTTCCCCATAATTTACCTCCCAGCATCAGCCTTTGTGTGCAGTGCCCTCCTTAGGGACATGAAGTGAGCACTGCCACCCACAAAGCGATGGAGCAATTTTGGCATCTGGGAACTGAAACCCCATGTGGGAAAGCAAAACAGAAGAAGATGGTTAAAGCATCTCTGACTTGTGCTAGGCAGCAGTGGGCTTTCTCAGGAGGGCAGCTGTCCCACAACCCTACAAGGGAGGTGAGAAAAGGGCTTATGCCACCTGTCCATGGGATGTCTGCATTGTCCAGCCACTTGCTGAGCACCAAAATGGCCGGGACCAGAAAGTTACTGCCTTTGGTGGTTATTGGGTCTTGCTGTTCTGAAACAGCAGGTCACTAATGTATAGGCCTGAAGGGGTGGGTGCAGGGTTGGAAGCTTTCAGGAATCATTGTGTGACTTTTTTAACTTGGTCTATCTGTACCACTCCTTTTCTTGAACAAGCAACAGCCTTTCAATGAAATATGGAGATAGCATAACTTTTTACTTCCTCCTTTGCAGCTTAACTGCAGAGGCTGTACACGCAGTTCAGCCCAGTGTACAGTTCTCATTTAGATTCAAGCACAGTGCCAGTAGCTGTTAGCAAGGGTTACTCAACCCTGCAAAGTCTATTTTTTTTCTTATTTGCTTTCCAAATGAAGACTACGTTTGAGTCCCTTTTTTGATGGGGAAAAGCAACCCATCTATTGCTCTTTTCTCTTTTTGGTTGGTTGGTTTTTTTTTGCCCTCTCAATAGTAAACCCCAGCCTCAATGCAAGGATTACAAAGAAAGCCAAAGTGATTTTTTCATGTTAAAAGTTTGCCTAGACACTAAACGTGCTTAAATGCTTTCTTCCATTTTCTGTTATGTCCTTATAAATTAAGTTATCCAAATGCCATTCTGCACATTTCCTCTCAAGAAAAAATAATAGAAAAAAAACCCCATCTGGTATATTTCCTTTGTCCCATTTCTTGCTTTCTATTAGAATTCAAAATTTGTTGTTTGAACTTCTTGGAATAGGAACAAAAATCATTCAATTTATTGCTGGCTCAGGAAGCAAAGTGTTGGGTGGGAAAAGGACATGGTGATAGTAAGTAAGAGCAAACAAGGCAAAAAAAGCTTGTATTTACTGAATCTCTAACTTTCAAGTGTCCAACCTACTACTGGTATTGCCAGCTGAGCCCAACTTTGCTACATTTTCTTTTGACATTTGAAGATTAAATAGATCATGTTTATGTGCGATAGTACCAGCAGACACTCGGCTCTGATCCCTCCCCACATCTTCAGGACTTGTCGCCAAAATGATACCATGGAAACAGCATCACAGAGATGGCAGGGAATATGCACCCTTGCAGGAGACCACCACTATTAACTCATCTCCTGATTTAAGAGAGCACTGACGTAATATCCAGCCCTACCATATGGAGTGGCTGCTATAGGTCTGCATGGATGTGCAAACCTACCTGTTAGACATGTGCTTGCTATCTCTAGGTATGTATTTTATTTGCCCCTTAAAATTTTAGTAAGGATGAAATTAAGAATACCAGTTAATGGCTGCTGTTTGTTTTATAAAGTAAGCATGAAGCAATTGACTGCAAGTATCAAGTCCATAGTGCTCATGGAGGACTAAAAGTCTACTTAAAGGCACTCCACTTTCTAAAGGTTCCTGAAATGTATGAGATTTGCTTGCAAAAGCAGTATATTGACATGGCTTTTATTTCTCATTTAGCTTTTGATCTTGCTTCTTGTGCATACAAGTTCATTTCAGCAACTTTGCTTGATGGTAGGTGAGAACAACATCAAGGTTTTCTTTTTCCTGAGGATTCCCCCCTCCTATATGGCAAAAGGAAACAGATACATGGAAGGTATGGAAGGTATGGAGGTATGGAGGTATGGAGGGAGGGAGGTATGGAGGGAGGTATGGAGGGAGGTATGGAGGGAGGTATGGAGGGAGGTATGGAGGGAGGTATGGAGGGAGGGAGGGAGGGAGGGAGGAAGGAAGGAAGGAAGGAAGGAAGGAAGGAAGGAAGGAAGGAAGGAAGGAAGGAAGGAAGGAAGGAAGGAAGGAAGGAAGGAAGGAAGGAAGGAAGGAAGGAAGGAAGGAAGGAAGGAAGGAAGGAAGGAAGGAAGGAAGGAAGGAAGGAAGGAAGGAAGGAAGGAAGGAAGGAAGGAAGGAAGGAAGGAAGGAAGGAAGGAAGGAAGGAAGGAGAGAAGGAAAAGGAAGGAAGGAAGGGGAGATGGAAAAGGAAAGAAGGAAGGAAGGAGGGAGGGAGGAAGGAAGGCAGGAAGGAGGAAGGAAGGAAGGAAGGGAAGGAAGGGGAGAAGGAAAAGGAAAGAAGGAACAAGAAAGAGACGAAAGAAAGAAAAGGAAGAAAGTGGGGGAATGGAAAGAAAGAAAAGAAAATGCAACCTTCTTTATAACCTTGATTTAACATCCAGTCTGAGCCAAACCTGTTTTACAGAATATGTTTCCTTGGGGGCTTATAATGCAGCTACTACAGAGAAACCAGCATGATACAACACAGCAGGACCTATTCAGCAGCCTGCTACAAATATGAGTAGTTCACAATGACAGAAGAATCAAACTGTAACTGCCTGGAATGTGAGATTATAAAATGTGAGATTATAAAATATTATGATCCAGATTGAAATTCAATATATTTATTGAAGTTGTCAGCAAAGGCACACAGACTATTGGAAAATAGTGCATCTTCTACAGTTGCTAACTGTAGCCTTTGAACAAGACAAAAATTTGCAAGTTTCAAATAAAAATAAACTAGGAAAGGGGGTTCTGATACCAATCCAAAATATCAAAAATGGAAAATGTAAGCAAGTAGTGGAAAGCCAGCCCTGGAGGGGGGAACAAAGGCAACTGCAGCCTGTAGCACTGATGTCTTCAAGGCAAAAGGCACATTGCCCTTACCCAGAGGAATCTTCAGAAGGTACTCTGCTGTAAGACTATGCCCTTGCAAAGTCTGTGCTGCCTAGGGGTTGCAGTATGTAAAGGGTTTTGCTATCAGCAGCAGCTCTTAGATTGGGTAATTTTACTTGCATCAAGTTAAATATCAAAGAGAGAACTAGCCAGCCTGCCAGACTAGCCACTAAGGTTAATGAAGGTAAGTAACAGTACAAAAGTATTCCTACTCAGGTAAGCAAACAGTTAAAGAAATGTTTAGACTTAGAACACTGCTTAAGCATTTATTTAATTTAATACACTGGGGCCAAAATTCTGCCACACGAAAGTGTTTTCCATACCATAGATATGAAAGCAAATAAGATAAAAGGAAAGATGATTTGCCCTTCTTATCTCTAACACTAATTTCTTATTGATAGCTGAAGGCTGCCATGAGACCTTCATCACTGGCTGTGAACTTCATGTGGGACATGTATGAAGACAGGCTGAGAAAGTTGGGGCTGTTCAGCCTGGAGAAGAGAAGGCTGCATGGAGACCTCATAGCAGCCTTCCAGTATCTGAAGGGGGCCTATAGGGATGCTGGGGAGGGACTCTTCATTAGGGACTGTAGTGACAGGACAAGGGGTAATGGGTTTAAACTTAAACAGGGGAAGTTTAGATTGGATATAAGGAAGAAGTTCTTTATTGTGAGAGTGGTGAGGCACTGGAATGGGTAGCCCAGGGAAATTGTGAATGCTCCATCCCTGGCAGTTTTCAAGGCCAGGTTGGACAGAGCCTTGGGTGATACAGTTTAGTGTGAGGTGTCCCTGCCCATGGCAGGGGGGTTGGAACTAGATGATCTTAAGGTCCTTTCCAACCCTAACCATTCTATGATTCTATGATTCTATGAAATAAAAAAAAGAGGTGCTACTTACCTGTGATATATATTTTGTTTTTTTTACGGAGCCAATTGTAACTGTTCCTAGGCATGCTGTGTATTAAGGCTGGATCACAAATGACACCACCATGCAGCTGTTTCTATCTGGCTCACAAGTATTTGACTGCTGTTTGCCAGAGCTGATCGATGCCTTAGAGGGACCTTTCAGGTCTGACAAGCAGAGCCAGAGAGGAAGAAAGGGATAGGGTTTTCTATCTCTCTTACCTCTCTATTAAGCCTCCTATTATGAAACACAACTTGAACAGAAATTCTGGTTGAAAAACTCTCCTGATTTTCCTCTAAGGTAGTGAAAAATGCAGTGAGTAAGGTAGTGAATAGATGCAGGAGTACAGGGCTAGCTGACTAGAAATAACAGTATTAACAATACTGCATGGCAATTCAGGTAAAGCCTCCAGCAACAGGAACTCCAGGCACAGCCTTTGGCAGTAGTGGGATTGCAGAGCATGTTGTTCCGACTCTGTGTCCTGCCCCAGGGGCCAGAAATGTGTGCATTACACTAAAAAGCTGTCAAATGCTCCCACGTGCCTGGCAGTGTAGATTGTTCATATACCAAGCAGCCTTCCACACAAGCATTAAAAACCTTCCTGTGTAATGAAGAGGTCAGTGCTTTAGTTCCCCACAGGCTGAGCCTTCAGCCCCATTTTTGAAAGCCTGGTCACCATCATCTGCTCAGAGACCGGATGCTAGGTCTGACACTAGGCAAACCTATCCAAACCTGTCTGGAAAGCAGGACTTCTGCCCACTTGGTAATGTGAAGCTGGTGAAAAACATGGGCTGTGAGGGGGCTGCACCACCACATCTTGCCTGCGTTCTCCCACCCATCATACCATGAGAGGGATGAAAGCTATGGGGCAGGAGGATGCGGAAGGCAGGACAGGAGGAATGAGGAGGAATTCACCCCTTTCACTAACAGCCTGGCATTTTCAGAGCCAAGCAGCCGGGACTTTGGCAGAAGAGTTTTGTTCGAGAGGAACAATGCAACAGACACGGGTGTTACAAAGAGACCTTTGTGAACACGACTGGCCTGTAGTACCGGATAAGGACTTCTTTTCAGGATGGCTGCCTGGAATACTAAAGGAGGACAAACAACTTCCCAAGTCAGGATAACGTGACTGAAAATCCCAGTATATCCCCCTAGCTCCCTGCCTGAGCTACTCCTCAGCCATGCAGCAGCCTCATCCTTCACAGGATTTGAGTGAAAAAGTAGGGCATACGCAGGAGGTCAGGGAGCAGGCACAACAGGCAGCTCTTTGCATGCGTACACACGTAGCCCTGGCAGCCAGGAGCCTGGCGGCTGGCGGAGCCGGGTCAGCTGCCTGGCTGCAGCGTTTGGGAAGCCCTGCAGCGCACAAAGGTTGTACTGAGACAACAATTCTGAATTCAGTTCTCTTGCTCTCCTGAGCCAACAGCACACAAAAAGCACCCAACTGCTTCCAAGTTTCTTGAACAATTACCACAAAGCAGAGGAACAATCCTCAGCCCTTCCTTGCGCAGAAAGCTGAGGATTTTTTCCATGGGCTGGGTAAAATAATGCACCCCAGATTAGCGCCACTCATGCTACCACAGCCAAGCTCCACCTACACAACACCATCCGCAGAGAGAGCATTGCAGCCTCTCTTAGGTACCTAAAAAATACAATGTAGTCACAGGTTCCCAGACCAAACACAGCACCAACCTCATCTGCTTCATCCCTGATCCCACCAATTATTATAGTTAATAAACTCAGGCTGTAGGCACCCAGTTGTACACCAACTTCTTTATAACCAGCTTGACAGAAGATTTTTCATTTTAAATAACTATGCCACCAATCCTATGCTTCAACCAACATTCAGAAATCACATGGTCACCATCTGGATTAGAAGCCTGTACTCTGTTTTCTGTTCCCATAGCAAATTCACTAATCAGCAATGCCATCAAACTGTCTCTGAAATATTCTTACACCTCTACCATCTTTGTAGGCACTGTCATTACCCAAGTGACGCATTAAGTCTCCCATGCACAAGCATGCCTGCAAGTCAACATGTGCGTTTCCAGTGTGCTTGGAACCATCCAAAACAAATTACATTGCTGAGCCTTCGTCCAGACCCTCGGGGACCACAGCGGAGTTCTCCCTGGAAGGAGTTAGCCAGGAGCTGGCAATTACTGCTTGAGGATGGGATGGGCATCAGGGGGTGGTGAGCACCTGCACTGTGCGTCACTTTTCTTTCCTGAATTTTATTTCTCTTTCTCTCTTCTTCCTATTATTACTGTTATTATTTCTTTTACTATTATATTTTACTTTATTTCAATTATTAAACTGTTCTTATCTCAACCCATGGGTTTTACCTTTTTCCAGTTCTCCTCCCCATCCCACCATGACAGGGGACAGGGAGGAGTGAGCAAGCAGCTGTGTGGTACTTAGTTGCCAGCTGCTGAAATGCGTGTTATTGCACTAACCTTGCATGCACTTGAGCCCTTCACCCCATGACAGGGTATCCAGGGTTGCTGTGGGAAGAAAGTGCCACATGTGTGCCAGGAATGTGCCTCTACCAAGGATTAAGTAAAATAACTGTTACCTGGTTTCATATCTGTTTTCATGTTTGTATATGCATACCCACCACTTGCCCTGTCCAATGCTGAGACCTGCCAACTGCACCCAGTTCTTAGAGAGCATCTCAGTTTTACAGGGTCACTTTACTTTTCAATAGCCTTTTCTTTAGTGGATTGCTACATCTGCCTGCTCACATTCCCTCCCTGAACTCACAAAACACAGGGTTATAGTTCCCTAGAGAGTCACTTCGGGGACCACCCTTGCATTGCAAAGACATAATGATTTAAAAATAGAGTTTGCTTCTGAAGAATAACGACTCCTGCAAGACTACCTTGGGTGTGCTAGTGAGATAAGGCTGCCCAAATATTTTTTCTGCGGCACGTAGGTGAGCTGTCTTCTTAGCCATTTCACTCATATTTTCCTTGAGTATATTGTCTTCTCAGCCATAATAGCACAGCTTCGTTAAATGCTGCTTTTCCAAGTAACTTTCGATTAATTTCCAAGCTACTGCTTCACAAACTGGTACAAATTTTCCACTAATTCTCACTGATGTTGCCAGTGGCATCTGCAGGAAGCTGCTGCCCCAGAGTTCAACCTATGATCTTTAGTGAGCCTAACCATGCTAATTGTTAGTAGGCCACATTCTTCCTCTTCCCCCACCCAGAATTTGCAGCCATGACATTTCCTGGGCTTCTGCATAGAAAACTCCTGTTGGCCCTAAGGAAAAAGACCAGCTCTCTTTCTTGGAGAGACAGGGAACTGCAACACACCTCCTTCCCTGCTCATTTTAGCATGCTGCAAGGGAAACCTGGGGGGTTTGTAGTTCCAAAACGAGAGGTCTTCCTCTTCAGTCTTGTTAGCAGAAAATATCGTGCAGGTGGTGCTGCTGCCAAGAGTTTTGTCCTTACAGCCGAGAGCTTGAAGACAAGCTGTAAGCTTGAGGGGGGCCCCAACATCCAGTAGAACAAAGTAGAATTAAGCTTTGTCCAACTTTTGCTGGGTGAAAGCAAGCTCATAACTGCCTTCAGTGATGTAACTCCTTCCATTCACCCACTGGTTTTGGGGGTCTTTGACACTCTCTTGGTTTCCGCTGACAGAGACTTTGTCCAGAAAGCATACATTATTTTAAGAATCATGGGTAGCTCTTAAAAACATCTATGGATCCATGGTGTGTCTTGGGCATTTCTGAGAAGACTTCAGAGGCAGCTCCTCTGCAGCTGTTGGAAGCTTCAGGGTGGCTTCATCATGCAGGCAAGTGACAAACTTGTATATCACAGCATGCAGTTATGAGAGAGCTCCCCAGATGCTTTTTGTGGGAGGTGTCTGGCAGTGCTTGGGGCAGGACATTGTAGGTGATGCTGAATGAAATTGTCTGCCATTGTTTCTCATGGGAAAAGGAGGCAAGGAGACAAACTATCTCAGTTTCCAGACTTGAGTAGCAGCTACATGTCACAACTGCCCAGACAACTTAGTCACTTGAAAATAACTAGATTGTCATTTTTTGAATATATATAGACTCTGTGTGTCAGGATCCAGATGGGAGCTGTGTGTGGAGCGCTGAAGATATGAGTCCTAAGTGTGCTGAAGCATTTTTTGGCCCCATCACTCAGCTACTTACTTTGCCAGGAGCCCAAGCAATGGTGCTTCAGGGCAGATTATTGAAAAAACTGGTCCCAGACCTTTGGCTGCTCCTGCAGTGAGGCACTTTCCATGAGTCACATGTGCAAAGAAGACCTTTTGAAGTCCTCTTTACCTGTCTTGCATGAAATTCAGCCAGGGGGACAGCCCGTGGAGATGTTTGCAGCAGTTGTGGAGGGTGAGCAGTCCTCAGGATGAGAGCAGAGGGTTTGTTCCCCTTTCCTTCCACTCTGTTCACCACTTCTTCAGTTCTTGGTGATGCATGTCAGGATCGGGAAGAAAACCTTTCCTTGTGAAGAAGCTTGCTAAATGAGCCATGAAGATTTGTACCTGCCAGGAGTGCAAGGAGGAAAAATGAAAAATAAAATAATAAAAAAGAGAACGCCATCCAGCATGAGAGCTGTGAGAAACACAGTGCAGCCCCAGACAGGGAGGGCATTGCCAGGCCAGGCCAGGCACAGTCACTGCTCTTTGGCCATACACCCAGAAAAGAAAGGATCCCAGTTTCTGACAAACAAGCCATGGGCAGGAGGCCAGCAGCCTGGTTTCTGAGCACTGAGAAGGGGAAAAGGCTGCTCCTCAGAGAAAGGCTGGACCCAGGGTGTGAATCGGTCACTGGAAATATTTAACGCTTCCAAGGCTGCTCTTGCAGAGAGTTGCAGGGACAGCGAGTGTGCCCAGGCACGTACCAGAACTCACCAGAATGACAAATCCTAGCTTGCATGAGCTGATGAAGATCACTTTTATCAATCTTTGCCATCAAAGACCTTTACACAGTAGCTTCGGACCAGATAGACAGACATATATTTAACAATATACAGTATGGTACCAAATCAAAGATACATCAGCAATTGCACTATCCCCATGCACTTAGACAAAGGCACTTACCAGATTTCACAGTGTGGTGTTACAGTCTCCATAAGTCTTGTGCAACAGTGTGAGCAATACTGCCCAACAGTGCTTTTCATCACTCTTTATTCCATTCATCTTGAAAAAAAAAGATCAAGAGCCAGCTTGTGTAGTGCTGCCAACTTGCTTTTCCTCTGCAGCCAAATGCAATTGGTGCTTAACTTCAGATGTTAAAGTTTGTTCCCCCCCCCCCCACCTAGTTTGTTTGTTTCTCAGATATGTATGGGAATGCTTTTGTTTTCTTACTTCTTTTGTCCATCCACAGACCACCCTTCTGCTGACTTACAGACCAGCACAACGGGTGTACCAGAGACTGAAAATCACTTCTCTCTCCCTTCCATAGCTCTAGAACTACAAAATACCAAGAGTGAAACCACAGCGTTATACTAAGAAAGAGTAACTGTAAAATCCTAACAAATTAACTAGCAGAACACCTGTAACACGTTATTAAGGAAACAGTAAAAAACAGAGGGGGCAAAAGACTATTGCCTACTTCAGAGAAAATGCAAAAGAAACTCTTTTCTCAAGTTACACACACTTTTCAGCAACTTGTGAATGCAGGAGGGGGCTGATGCAGCCTCAAGATTGCACAATGATTTACTAAGGGTATGGAAGGAAATGCATAAAAAACGAGAGAAAGATATTACTGGTCGCTTTGTTGGGTCCTGCTTAGAGATGTGAGCTTCACACAGTTCCTGTATCTATGAAGAAGTAACTCAGGTAAGAGTCAACGTTTGATCCCTTGCTGCATCCTCCAATAATTCTAGTCCCTTCAGGCTTGCCCATATTCCTGACCTTCATCTCTGCTGTTCCCCAATGCACTCACACCGTCTTTTCACACTGCAGAAAGTCTTCTCAGGGGTAGTCCATACATTATGGATGATACATGCCTTCTAGCACTGTGCTTAAAAGACTCATTGTTCACTGCTCAGGAAAGTTTGCTACATGACCCCATGCCCTTCTGTGATTATCCATTAAAACACTTATCCTTCACATGGCATTATAAACTTTTGTGGCTCAAAAAGTAAGAAGTGTCATCTGCTTTGGAACTGTGAGCCTTAAAGCATCATCTGAGAGAGCAGGGAAAAGACTGTTCTTCTCCATTAATATGAAAAAAGAATTTCCAGAGTGAAAGCTTATATAGAGTAACTTCACCTAGAGATGTCTATGCTCCACTTTTCTTTTAAAAGCTGATGATTCTGGTTTAAGTGGTGCCAATGTAGAAAATTTGAGAAGAATATAATACCAACATATTATTTCATCCCCTTTCTTAAGTGGTTGATGATAGAACAAAATTTCAAGTTACTATAGCAACAAGCTCAAACGATACACTAGAATTTGTTGATTTTTATCCCATGATCTAGTGGTTTGTTGACTGTGCTACTCTGCAAGGATATGGCATTAAGTCAGAACTTTATGCTTTTAACATATGGTCCACAGCAAAGAAATTTTGCCTTGTGCTTTGCACTCTGCACTACAGTTATGTGCACCAACAGTAAGATTCATAAAGAAAGGGATTAGTTACCTGTTATTAAATCCCACAGCCCAGGTATGGATTTAAAATTTATGGAAATAAAATTATGGACATAAAAATGAGGTTACGTAGATCCAGATGAGTGTTAACGAGTGTAAAGGACTGCAAGGGTAATGTGTTATTTTACTATTATTACAACATATGTTTATCTTTAGAGAAGGAATCTGTAAAAGGTATAACACAGAGATTTAAGTCATGTGGGTAGGTGCAAGTAGCGCAGGATTAGGTGGCTGGGCGACCAGGCTAAGATGAAGGAAATTACATCATTCCCAAATGCAGAAAAGTTAGCAGTGAATCTCAAGTGAACGGGGGAGAACTCCATGAAACGAGGCTTGAGGAGAGGTGAGTGTGAGGATGTTGCACTATAGTTTTGTATTTTGGAGGAGCTAACTCCCTTTGACACTTTCCAAAAATACAGCAAAAGACAGCTGTTCTGTTGGTCAGCTCAGGCATCACTCCCAGAGTCGTGTATGGAGATCCACCTCCCATGGGACAAATTCAGCTCCCAGTATTACACAGCAGATTTTGACTTATTTGCAGCAGCCTTGTTCCTATGACACCATTTTTGTTACATGTTGGAAAGCAGCAAATTGTTTTTTGGGAGCACACAGCTCATTGAAAGCTCTCCAGCAAGTGTGTGTAGATCTACCCTATGGGATTAGCCATATACTCAATGCATACTGCTGGTGCTCCCAGCAATCACAGGGAAGGAGCTCCCAGTGAGCCAGGTGTGAATGACTTTTAAGATGTGGGATTCACTAACTGAGGGCAAAGTGTGGTACCCGGCTTTAGAAAGAAAGAGAAAAACCACCTGCCTAACAATAGAGCAGTGTTCTACCAGTGTTTGACTGAAAAATATTCACCTAAATTAGGCAATCAGTGTGTGACTCTCAGAACATGACAAAGGAAAGGGAAACAGAGTGGATTTGTGAAAAGCAAATTATGTCAAACCAACTGCATTTCCTTTTCTGGCAAGGTCACGGGGCCAACAGGTAGCAGTGTGCTGTAGCTGTGGTATATCTTGGCTTCAAGTAGATTTTTAACGGCCTGAGGCTGGAGAGGCCTGAGCAGCACTTTCACAGACAAAACTGGAACTCAAAGCAGTCCTGATAAAATAAAATAAAACAGACCTGAAATCAGCAGGGTGAAACTCAGTGGGACAGACATGAGGGCAGCATGCAGGAGGGAAAACTCAGGTGCCCAGAAGGACAAGCTGGAAAGATGGACTGGGCTGCTGTGAAAACCAGTCGGGATAGGAGCAAAGCAGGGAGTGAGCATGAATCGACAATGTGATACTGTTGGAAAAATGGCAAATGTCATTTTGGGACATGTCAGCAAGTGCTGTAAACAATCACTCTGCTTTGCTCCACACTGGGGAGCCTTGAGAGCAGCCCTGTACCCAGACCTTGGCACCAGGCTATGCAGAGGATTCAGGCAGATGGGAGTACATAGGGAAAAGAGGAGTGAGGGGAGCTGTGAGAGGCTTAAATACATGATTTATGAGAAAAAGATGAAAGAATAATTGGTTTAGGCTAGAAAGAGGGTTCCGCTGTAAATAATACTCAGAAATTCACAGAGTTGCTGGCATGGGGTGGCTAAGCTGGGGGTCTCTGAGAGGCTTTGGGCACAGAACTGGGGAACTGCTCCAAAATGCTTTGGAATAAGGAGGCTGCCAGGGGCAATGCAGATGCTCTTGGACTTGCTTCAGAGTAAGGAATGGTTACACTGACCTTCTGGGCCACCCACCTGTCTTCCCTGTCTACAGCTTCACAGTCCCATGCTCCTATTGACTGAGATCGAAACCCATCCGAGCTACCATCTTCCGTGAGTTGTCTGCACTGAGCTCACATCACTGGTGTAAGGAGCGAAGGGAACCAAGCCCCATACTCTGCATTTCAACACAGGATTTTCTTAGGCAATGCTGAGCCCCTGAGGGTGCTGTGATGCGCTTTGGGTGTGCAGGGTAGGAAGGAAAGGACCTCGGTGTCAGTCTGTCTGCCACATGGCACCCCAGGGAGGCTGGACAGGTGTGGAGCAAGCATACTCTACTGCAAAAAAAAAAAAAAAAGGAAATAATTTCTGGCTGTGGAGCAAAGGATGGGTTATGGATGGGTTAGCTCCATAAACAGTGAATCAGTCAGCTGAGGAAGGTTGAGTGGGGGGTTGCTGCTGGTGGGCAGGACTCTCTTCCTATGAACAGATGACAGTCTGGAGGATGAGGACAGAGTACCTTTCCCTAGTATCACTGGCAGGGGGTGTTTCTACCAAGTACAACTCTTTTTGGGGTGGGAGGGGGAGATCATTTGTGTCTCTGGCACTTGCCAAAACCATGCTTATTAGTCTTTGGAAAACCAAACTGCCACTTACTTTCCCTGTGCTTCACGTGGCATGCCCCTGCCCCGGTCTTTTTTGAAAAATCAGAAAGCAACTACAAAGTTTGTTTACTTTGTTGCTCATGATAAAAGTGCAGGGTATCCCAGTTCGGCTGGGTGCCGCGCTGTACAGGCTGACATGTTCAGTGATTTTCTTGCACGCTGCACCTTGGCTGCTTTTATACTGTCCTTCAGTCTTCCCTCACCGATACATTTCTTTCCCTTATTCTTCCTGTGAAAGAAGGTTTTTGATAACGGATTGGAAACTCTATCCATCCTGAGTGGTAAGGGGCTCTATCTCTCAGGGATCTCCAGCATAGACACTGCAGTGGCATAGGAAGACCAGAGGGGCTATGTGGACCATCAAGGTCCTGGTGACAGGCTCAGGTCTTCACTTTGCCGAGCGGTACCAATGAAAGGAATATTTGCACATCACATTGTCAGGCATAGTCTTCCTCAGCCAGGGTAAAGACAGGAACGTGACATGCAAAATTGTACCTTGAGCAGTTTTATACTGTTTTATGTTCCTAAGAAATAGCAAGAGCTTACCCTAATAGTAACTGCCCCTCTGTCAGTGGTACCATCTACATCTAATTTCCTACTCCCAGCTACATCAGGCTGCTGACATTTCGAAAGGACCTGCGGGCAGCAACACAATTCAAATAAATGACAGGAATTGAACTCCCACGGGAATCTAGACTTCTTTGGAACTGAAAAGGACTTTCTTTATTATTTTAATTGGGTTCTGGATTTTTTGTGAACTTGCCATTTCCAGACTCATTTTCCAAGTACGTGTCCTCTATAGTCCTGAACTGGATCATGTCAGAGAGTTTCACTGTCCTCTGACAATGGTCCAACCGAAGGCAGGTGTAAACTTTCCCTGCTCCACATCACATCTCATACCAGAATACTCAGGATTTTCCATGAGCCCCCCACAGCCAAGCAGTAAATATGCAGAGCCAAAGACATGATCTTACCTAGGGTAGAAATGTCTTTCCCATCAATGGACATGATTTAATGCATGTCTGCTACATTTCTTAAGTTGTGCAAAGCGTCGTATTTTACTGAAAGCACATTCTTCTGGGACTGTGCATGCCTTTGGAGACTCTTGGGGGTTTCCCATTTCCACATGGAGAAGGAATGGGAACCCTTCTTTGCAGAGTGAAGTCAGCTCCTCAGTAAACAGAAAGATGCTCCCCCTGCCCTCATACCCATGACTCCTTCCTCCTAAAGAACAGGCAGACTATACAACCAGGGTTTCTGAGAATGGAAAAGAAGCATGTGATAGTGCTTTTAATGTCTGCTGCTTTTCCATGCCCTCCTCTGTGTTTGTTTATGAAACACTGCAGTTGCTCCAGGCTTAGTGGGTTTGCTTTGTTGTTGTGGTATAACCATTGGACTTCACAGTATGCTACACAGAGGAAACACACAGGGACCCAATATGAAGCAAGTGAGGATCTCACCCCATGATAGGCATTAATATGTCAGAAAGAAATGTGAAGTTGACAGACATATTCATTCCCCATTATCTGAGTCTTCTGTTCCCATGTTGACTCTCAGTTGCAAGGCTGTCACAGATAGGAAAGTGCTGGCTTTCCAACGAATATGCAAATAAAAAATAAACCAACCCAAACCCAAAATGTTACTAAAGTCAACATATGCTTTACCACAGGTCTTTGCAGGGCAAATAACTTAGAATATGTGCAGCACATAAAACATTACTATGTAAACCGAGATGTGTTATGTGTTCTCAGTAGCTGTCTGCATAACGTTAGGATTGGATGGGTATAATGGATTTTAGATAAAAGCCCACTGCAAGATAGAGGATTTCTCACCATTAAAAAAGCTAGTTGACTACAACATTCAAGAACTTGTTTGCTTGGGGTCTAGAAACTTGTTCATGCCAGGCAGCCCTAGCAGATTCCATAGTTCACATAGCTGCATGGGAGGTGGAGTTGACAATTCGGAGAAAAACCTCCTCCCATAGAGGTAGCAGTGATCATTTTCTTTCTTTTCTACAGTAAATTACCCTAAAAGGATGAAAAACTAGAGATCTGTTGTGAGACCTCTAGGGTTCATGATAATTTCCTAACAGTTGCCTGTCATAGTGAATCACACTTCTACAAATAAGAAACAGGTAACGTCGCGGCTTCTGGCTGGACGGATGGATAGCATTTAAGGCTATAGATTTTTCCTAGGAACTGCTGACACAGATTGACAAAAATAAATTCTAGTTTATGTCCAACTTTGCCTAGTTGGACCAGTCAGAAAAATAAGACCTTAAAAACCCTGACAAAGTCAAAAAACAATTGAATGTTAGCATTTGCAAGATTAACTGTTACACTTTCGTGACTGAAAACAGAGTTGCAGTTTCACTTAAATACTTGTAGTGTTTGATTTCATGCACAATAAGCCATTTTGTTCAGCTACAAATTACTTTTTTCATTCTTCTTTTACTCATTCAAAACACTTTGAGTATTCCCATTTTGGGGCAACCTGAAGCAAACCATGGCTTAGTTCTTTCAATACTGCCAGCGAACTGAAAAAAAACCTCTTATGATCCAAACTCTATTTGCAGGTCCTATGCTCTGTTTTAATCCTTCGAAGCCTCTCTGTGTTTTCTAGCAATTGTGGGTGTTTCAGGCAGAGCATATGCATACTTTTATCTGTAAAACAAATTCTGGCACGAAGCTTTAGTGTGATGGGAAAAGCTTTCAGATTTATGAGACTGAAAAGCTGCTTGGCTTTGGTTTTGCTTCTTCAGCACCTGAAATGTAGGTAAAACCAATTTATGGAGGACTTAAGAGGATATTTTATTTTAATCTAGGATTATAGTCACTTTGGCTAATGACATATACGAGCATCGAAGTTTAAAGATGTGTTTTCTTTTTCTGCCTGAAACACACACACACAAAAACTCTTGTCCTTGTTCTAGAAGTTTTACTGGTGTTATGTATTTTTTATTTGTCGTTTTTTTACACCTGCCTGTGAAGAGTCAGATGATTTGAGTCCGTAATGGTCCCTTCTATAAAGAAGTGGTCACTGGGTTACGTGGGTACTGCTAGAAGCCAAAACCAAAACTGTCTGTTGCCATAACAGGAGACACATTGAATTAACACTTTTCATCAGGGGAGAAATTCTGGCCCAGAGAAAAGCAAACCATCTGACTAAGCACCACTTCCCTTCCAACTGCGCCGTGTTCACTCTCTGGTTTTTATAATGTCACCACTCTCCCATCTGTCCCATGACTGTAGCATCTTCCAGGAAAGCAAAACAGGCAGAAGAACACCCCTTACAAACCAAAGCAAAGCTGATGTTAAAAGAAGAGGCTTGGAGAACGGTTTCTGAAAGGGGGGAGGATAAAAGTGAAATTAGGTACGGTTATGTCTCACCGAGCCCCTGACCTCTCCAGACCATGTACTTTTTGTAGGATACTTTATACACAAAAATAGAAGGTGAAAGATAAGCAGTTTTAAAGCACTGGTGTCTGGCAGCATCTGTGAAGAGGCTGTCTGTACAGGATGTCTATCCCACCTGGACAGTTCTGCTGGGAACATAGATTCATTCACTCGTCTGCTTCACTAACAGATAAAAATGAGTGCCGAAAAAACATCATGTTATCTCCTAAATGGTGATTCTGACGTGGAAAATACCTGAAGTGTGTGTCAGGTATTCCCAAACAGCTCACATTCCTTTAAATGGCCAACAGAATTAGAGGAGCAGATTAAAATGTGGTGTCTGAACAAAAAACCCACATACACCTTTTGTCTCTACTTTTTTACAAAGCTGTTTTCATAGAGGTTATTTCTTCTGACACCCTGCAAACTCCTGTCTGTATAGATACGTGTTGTGGATGAGCATTTTTCTTTTTCTCTGTCATGGCTACAATGACTGTAAGAGAAGCAGTAGCGTATTTTCTTTTAATCCAGTTCTTCCTCCAATTTGACTCCATGGTACACAGAACTAAAACATCTGCATTTCTCTTCCATGTACTTCTGCCTTGGCAACATCAGCTGCAGCACGGGAGGGTAGGCTCCCCAATGAAGTACAGTTGTATTTCTGAATTTATTATCTTTCAGACCCAAGATCCCATTTCAACTACTAGAAAATTCAATGGGAAATGTGACAAATGTATTTGCTACAAAATTTGCTTTATTTATGTTAAGGGTAGAGGAGTTTAATCCTGGTTTTATGAAAATCTGTAGCAAAGCCCCTGCTGTCTTCTGAGAAGCCAAGCTTTCATTCACTGTGTGTTTTCTAATGAGCACATGAACAATGTCACTCAAATAGGAATATTTTTGTCCTTACTAACCTTCCTCCTAGGAAAAATTCTACAAGCATCCTCAAAGTGTCACACAGCTGGTCACAGGTAAGGAGTTTGTGTGCTGTTTCTTTTGTTGAAGCACAAAATAAAATACGATTTGTTGTACTGCTTCATGCAGTAAATATGGTTTGTTTTGTCCTGACTCCTCAGGGACATCGGAAGAAAAAACACAGTGCCACCCGACTCAGCAAGCCCTGATTTGAATTGATGCAGCAAGCACAGAGTGACTTCTTGGAGCAGAGCATTACCATTCAGCTGAATGAATGCATGAGACAGAAAAGTTGTTCTTGATTAAAAACAAATATCAAGCATGGCAAGAAAGTGAGTAAGGATAAACAGTGATTAAGTGTGATATGTCTGAAGGCTTCCCACAGTATAAAAGCCATATGTGGGAGGCATGATCCTAAAATTAAACTCTAAACAGTGTGAGTTAAGGTTTTTGAAAGAGGCACCTGACACAATCAGAGGGGGAAAGTCTGAGTAATCAGCTCATCGAAGGAGGTTCTCGCCACTTTCCCATGATCTGTACCTTCTTTCTTCTGCTGTACTCATCCAAGCCAGAAAATACCATTCAGGGGTCAGACTGGACAAACTGACTTACTCGCATGTTCAAAGGCGACCCTGTGCAGAGCCAAAGTGGGGAAGCAGCTGTGGGCAGGCCCAGCTAAGTCATGGACCAGGCTAACCCAATGCTAACACAAGTCCAGGCAGGCTGGAGCTGGTACAGATGTTAAAGTCAAGTCAACCTACTAGCTGCCTCCTCTTCATTTGTTCAGCCAGCTAAAGCCGCACACCACAAGCTTAGGTGTGGGAGAAAGAGTTTATTTAAAAAAGAGACAGCAGGACTTCTAACAAGCAGCCACAGACTAATTGCAACAGGCAATTTCTTAGGACAACAAGCAATTAACACAGAGTCTTCCTTACAAAAAGTAAGATACCTGTTGTTGTCTCTGTGGTCGCAAAACCATTGTAAGCAGAAAGGCAGAGTGGCGTGTTTCTAAGGAGCATAAGTGTTTTACCAATTTCACTTAATCCACCAAGTTGTTTTCAATTGAAGCTGTCACATCTTGATGATGCTGGAGCCTTGGCTTCCACAAGGAGCCTGCACATCTGACAGGAACACCAGCTGGCTTTCCCATCACTGGGTGGCCAGTGGGGCAGCCAGCACCCACAAAGTCCATGTTGTTGGCCAGCCTTTGCCATGCAGCCAGCATTCCCCCATCCTCCTCCGCCCCTAGAGCTCTCCACTCATCAGCGGACATGGGAGGCTTAGCAGGGTCTCAGTGTCTCCCAAAGCTTTACAACAAGCCACTTGCACTGCCCCTCAAGCCACATTTTCCAGTAACTGAACAAACAAGCAATCTTTCACCCTGACCAGATTCAATGGCTGTGTGTTCCTTTAGATTGCAAGCCATTCAGCTCTGTTGGTTTCTTTTTGATTAGTCTCCTTTATAGACCAAACTAACATCATCTTCTCTTCACTGAAGAAGAAATAAATGAGATCCAGTTAGGTAAATCTGTTAGTGAGTAACAAATCCTGAAGTTTCAAGCTTTCCCTGTAACAATGATCTCTGCTGCCTGCTACCTCATCCCGAGACCTTTGCAGAGGGAGTCTGCACACACTGCAAACACTCCCTTGCTCCCACAAAGACTTGCTGTGACCATTCCTGCTCAAGCAGAGCCTGCAAAAAAAAGCCATTTTTTTGCAAAACAAAGGTTTAAATTAACTTCACTGAGAGAAAAATGGTTGGAGAGTCCAACCCCAAGGGGCCACTATGGCTCCGAGAATATGAGCAAAACTTGCCAGCCTTCTATCACCAAGCCCTTTACCAGTTATACAGTTTTCCTTTTTTTAGGGGGGGAGACTCTCCACTTAGGCACGGTGCAGTGCACTTAGTCCATGCTTGCCTGCTGTTTTGGTAGCCCCAGGGTCCAAGCTGTGGTGCTTAGAAGAATGCTGCACAGCCACAGGAAATGCATGGGTTCACACCCTCCAGCAAGATCAGCCACTGCAGTCAGTTCCCATAAGCAAATGCAATGAATGGATTTGTTATTTAAAGCTTTCAGCTATCCCATGTCAAGCATGAAATTAGTAAATGACTGGGGAGCTTTTCCTCTTCTCCCTCGGTGAGGGAGCTGTCTTATCCAAATCCACACTGCTCCAAGATGAAGTAATAGTAATTTTGGCTCTCTGCGTTTCAGCTATTTGAGATAACAAACTCAAATTTCTTAGTCATCCAAAGGCAAAACTGTCTTTAGCTCCTTGCTGGTGTTACGGCTTCGCTTTTGCAATAAACTGTGCTCTGGCTGCAAGCATCTGGGTCAGCAAGACACAGAAGCTGCTTCTACATGAGGCAAGTTTCCTAAATGAAATATTTGGGAAGGGCAGGAGGAGAAATTCAACCATTATCAGTAAAATTTCCATGCAGTGCCCACACAGCTGTTCACAGGAGAATGCAATTATCATAAAGTGTAACCCCAGAAGGATGATAGGAGACAGTACTAGGTTTTGCATTATATCTCAGAGGCTGCACTATAAACAGGGCCTGAAAATCCATGTGCACCTGTGAACCCTGGGTGACATTTTGTTCCTATCTTTTTGTTCTGTTTTGTTTGTTGTTTAAAAAGGCAGGGCAAGTCTTGCCTTAAGAAGCAGTAGGTAAATCATAAAGTAGTTGGTGGATATTTCTGACTGGACTAAATATTGGGGAAAAAAACCACTAGCAGCATGCTAGTGTAAAATGGTTGTACTCAGCACCACCTAGAGCTGGATGGATGCCAATCTTTCTTTACAAGGGCATCCTGGGTTTTTCTTTGGGAGCACAATCAAATGTTAGGGATATGCAGACAGGTCATCATGGAGACAAGAGTTATTTCACACACCTCCCTTAGTCATATGTGTTTCTTGAGGCTGGGCATAATAAATGGATTAAGGAAAAGAGCTTCCAAAGATAAAATTGCTACTAGAAACTAGGACACCCAGTATGATCCAAAAGCCAAAGGGAGCACATCGTTTTACCATCTATGTTGCACATAAAGTCTTCTTATACAGGTGAGTGTACCTTTCTCTATGCTACATCGTAGATATAGCTGGGTAATAAATATAGTTGCTAGAAATCTGATGCTTTAAGCTATACTTTCTTAGGCAGGTAGCAGAAGCATGGTACATGGTGAAGCATGCAACCAAAACATTGTAGGTATCTATCACTCTCACACATTGTGACCTGCTCTAGCCCAAAAGAGTAAGAAATAGGTTTTGAAAGTTATCCAGAACGTATTGCTGATTAATTGAAATATTGAAAATAATGAGCTTTCTTGGAAACAAAAAGAAAAAAAAAGAGATGAAATTCATCAGATTGATTTTTGCTACAAATTATTATCCCAGCTTTGTGAAGTAGCAGTCTAACTGCAAAGGACTATTATCTGCTTTCCTTCTATTGTCCTATTATTGCCTCTTGGTTTCCCAGTTATATAGAGCACTTTTTTCTCTTCATTCAAGCTTCAGAAAATTCTTTCCATCAAAAATATTGGGTTTCGCTTGGCTAGTATGAGGATTACTGTTTCCTCACTCATCTTAATCACAGTGGTCAGCCAAAATTTTGAATCCAGAAGACTGTGTCAAATTAAGAAGATAATAAAGCCAGTTGATTTATTAATGGCATCTGTTTATTTATCAAATTAGGAAAAAACAACCAACCAAACAAAAACCAAATAAACAAAAAAAAAATCCACAAACTAGAAAAACCTGTTCTCCTGAAGACAGGAATAATCAGGATCAGGAAAGAAGCTCCTTACAGGTATCCTTCACAACTTTTCTGGCTGGCAGCTGTTCCCAAAGCACTTGGTCAGAACCTCACTACCTTTCCATCCTCATTATCTCCTTCTATGGTGGTCTCACGGTGGTCTCTCTCATAAACCTCAGTTCTCCTCCAAAAGCCCATCTATCCATAAAGTTCAAATTCTTGAACTAGCTGTGGCTCCACTGAGTGTGGTAGTTGATAAACCTGTTGTCTCCTGAAGAAATTATATCACCCAAAACATGATTTCTGTCCTACTAAAAAGCTGCTAGGACTAGCTTTATGGAGATCTACAAAGTTGTATAGTTAAGTGTCAGCTTAGGCAAATCGGATTTGTTCAGATCTATTTTAGCCATATAAATATGCACCAAACTCTTCACATGTGTACACACATGTATACACACAGGCACATACACACAAATGCACTAAGCCAATATCTTTATATTTGCAGGAGCACACAGAATATATTTTCCTACAGTTACACCCATATGCACCAAAGTGTTGAGTTCATCAATTTTTATTTACTATTTTACCACCAGACAAAAGGTTTTAGATGTTAAATGTCTGCTAAACCCAGAAAAGAAGAAACTGATGGGTGCTGGGCAGATTAAGATGCCTACAACTGGTGAGGAAGCTGATGGTTTATGGGGTTGCTGCTGCCAACTGAGTGTGTTCTGTAGGACAGGTGGGAGAGGAGATCATACACAGATGTACCCTATCACAGGAATATTACTGCTCTTGTCATGGTTTAACCCCAGCTGGCAACTAAACCCCATGCAGCCGCTTGCTCACTCCCACCCTGATGGGATGGAGGGGAGAACTGAAAGAGTAAAAGTGAGAAAACTCATGTGCCGAGGTAAAGACAATTTAAAAAGTGAAGCAAAAAACACTCACTCAAGCAAAGCAGAATAAGGAATTCAATCACTGCTTCCCATAGGCAGGCAGATATTCAGCCATCTCTGAGAGAGCTGGGCTCTCTTATCCCTGGGCTCCCATCACACGTAATGGTTACTTGGGAAGACAAGTGCCATCATTCTGATGTCCCCCCCCTTCCTTCTTATTCTCCCAGCTTTATATGCTGAGCATGACCTCATACGTTATGGGATACCCTATGGGTCAGCTGGGGTCAGCTGTCCTGGCTCCGTTCGCTCCCAACTCCTTGTGCACCCCAACCTACTCACTTGTGGAGGGGTGTGGGGATCAGAAAAGGCCTTGGCTCCGTGTAAGCACTGCCCAGCAATAATGAAAACATCCCTATATTACCAGCACTGTTTCCAGCACAAATCCAAAACATATTCCCATACCATCTACTATGAAGAAAATTAACTCTACCCCAGCCAAAACCAGCGTGATCTTAATCAAAACTGTTCTCTTGGGAAGGTCCTTCTTCTATTGCCCAGTCTGAGGTCTCCTGTTATGAGATAGCTGTAAGATTTTATGGCCAGCTAATGTAGTCTAGGATGGTAAATGCCCATATTCCTCTCTTTCCCACCATTTCTTTTCTCTGTCTTAAGGAATCAGAGCATGGACAAATCCCATTGACATAAATGCTGTGGGGTAGCAAGAATATTTGCCACCAGGCCATGTCCTGGAATGACAAGTATGCAAGAATTAGCATCTATAACTCTCTATAAACACTGGGGTTAATCTCCAGGGTTTACAAGACTCTTTAAATGTGTTTTAATAGGACAATATGCTTTACACAGGACCCATCCAACACTTCACATATCAGCAAAGTTTACAAGAAGGTAAACTGAGCTGGGGTAATAGTTCAGATGTACAGCCAGCGCTCTTATGAGAATGCCCAAGTCAAAGTAATAAATGGATTTGCAAGTATAATACCTTCCCAAATGGCTGAAGAACATTCCAAGTCTGGCAGGACAACTGGAAGGGAAAAGCTGCATTGTTCTCTCAAACTCTAAAATCTAAAGAGATGGATCAAATGACAGCACTTCCAGAGCAAAATGGTGGGCTGGCTTAGACCTGCGCTCTGCCAGCCGGGCAGGACTCTGCTCCTTGGCCAGTCCTGTTGAGGAGACCAGCACTACCCACAGGGTTTGGGGCTGCTGAGAACAAGTAATACTGGTTAATCAAAACTGAAGACTGTGTGGACACCTTTGTAAACACCTTTATGGACGTATACTACAGGAGAGGAAGAGTGAGGCCCTGGAGAAACCTATTTTTCTCCTCTAATAACAAAAGCTTCCTTCTAGCTTTCTGAAGCCAGGTGAGATGAATCCTGCCCTGTGTTTATTCAAGCCTTGGGTGTCTACTTGCTTCAGGTAGACTCCGCATCTCTTTTCAGAGCAAACCATCAAACCCAAGTACATTTGGTTTCATTTTGGAGAGTTATTTTTAAGATGACTGGCCTAAGCCTCACCATTATCATCCAACAAACATATACAAAAGGAATAATAAGCCTTTGCTAATAATGACCAATTTGTTTTGAGTTAACTTATTCTTCCTGTGCTTTTCACACAAAACCGAATATCAACAAGAACATTTTAAAAAGTGACATTTCCATTAAATCAATATGAAAAGCAGCCAGGCTATCCTAATAAATGTAATAAATGAATTAGGCATTCAAAGGAGAATGACCTCATGTTTTATTTCTTTATTCTCATCCTAATTATCACAGAACATTGGCCCAACCTAAATGCTCTTTCCATGCCTCTGTAAAGACCTGAGGGGACTTTTTGGAGGGAGCCAGCCAGTATCTTAGCTGCCTTCGCTATTATGTCTGTTTATCACTTGGCACAACTCTGTCAGAATATGGGTAGATTTGCAGTAAAAAGATGATTGCTTCATTATAGTAATTCAATCAGCACTGAGACAGGCTGTCTCCTATGCTATGTGAAAAACAGCTAGAAAACTCATTTCATAAGCAAAATTACCACTGGCCGTTTTAAAATACCAAGAGCAGCTAGCACCAGATTGTGGTTTTGCTCTGTTCTCTAGTGCAGGGGCTACAGTGGGCTGGGCAGCCTTCATCTCAGGAAGGAGCTGACCTTCCTGGCACACTGGAGCAAAGGGGTGACAAGGAAGAGAAGGTTCAACTGGTCCTTTAGCACCAACTCAGAATGTTCAGGAAAAATATCTTTATAGACCAATAGAAGACATTCTGTAAATGGTTGTATAGTAAATTGGGAGCCATTTTTGCTCCTTTAGAAACACAGTCGTGACCTGATCAATATTGCTGAAATCTGGTGGGAAGATTCACATGCTTGGAATGTTTAAGCCAATCTTTATCATGTATTTCAGGAGAATCAGCTAAGAAAAAGCTGAGGAGGACTTGCACTGTTTGTGAAAAGGGTTTTCATCTGTTTCCAAGTTTTTAGCAACTCAGGAGTAAATGTTCTCATATTATTAAGGATTAGTGTCTTCAGAAATGGTGCCTGAGATGTGTACAACAAGCATCACCTCCAAAGGCAGACTGAATCTATCTCCCAGGATTATGGTACACAGGGACAAAACAGTGCCTTGTTACGAGCGCTGCTGTCTGTGTAGTTCAAGTAGGAGACCTCCTATGGCATCTATCAAAACATTTATGGCATGTCCAGACATACAGAAGGCATAGCTTAACTTAAATACATGCAGTGTGTAACACGGTGTGTGTAGAATCTGGTGTGCAGCACACTATCTGCTAGGTACTTTTTTTACAGGTTACCAGCAAATCAGACAGTGCCAGGTAGTTGCTGCATAGATACAAGCAATCATGGTTGGATGGGATCATCATCATCAGACAGCCCCAGCCAAGACTGGGTATTCTGAAAAGCCTGGCTTCAGAAAACTGAAAATATCACGAAGAAGAATTTAAAGAGAGAAATGTGTCTGATTGACAACTGCTTAATGACAGCAGATCAGTGATGACTAAGACGAATAAATCCTGGTTTGTGAGGAATGTCTTTCACCACTAAGTGACTGTTGGTGTCTGACAAGGCTTGAGCATGGTCCAAGCTTTGCTCATTGTTGACTATTCATAAGAGGTGTCCCTGCAGTCAGTCCTCTGACATCTAGTAAATTAACAACCTGTCCCAAAGGCTTAAATCCAGAGAAGTCACTCATCAAAAAAGAGTGATTGATGGCAATGAATAAGAATTAATATGAATATTATATAAATTATATCAGCATAGTAAGAAAAAGACACAAATAGCCATCTATGGTCAGCAGGAGCTTAAAAAAAGTCTTCAGAAAGGTACCACATTGCTTCTAAATGGACATGCTAAGACTGGCAATAACAAAGCCAAAGAAGTGAAAATGTAATGTGTAAATGTAATGTGTAAAGTGAAAGTGTAAATATTTTCCACCTGTATTTGGAGAAAAGCCAGATAACACATTGCATCTTGTTTAAGAAACCCAACCCTTTCTTTTATAACATTAATTTCTAAACTTAGAGATTCTTAACTGGCAGTTCCTCGATAATTCGCATCCAAGAGGCAAAGATGTTCGCTGAATTGCTGTTGCTGATTTTAAATAAGTCCTGGAACACTAGAGAAGTTAGAGATGTGAAGGAAAGATAATGTTGTGCCAACACTTAAACACAGTAACTAGGATGACATGAATAAATATAGGCCTGTCAGCCTGACATCAATCTGCAAAAAATAACAGAACGGTTATTTGGGAACTCTATTAAGAATTAAAGGGGGAAAAGTAGAATTACATTGAAATTATCAGGAACTTTTTAAAAACAGACCCTATCTAAATAATATTATAATGATGGATCATGTACAAGTTTAATCAACACAGGTAATACTGCTGATGTAAACAATAGTGTTGGACTATTTACCAGCTGGTAGGTCTTCAAATAAAATTGTCTTTGGGGAATCAGCAATCTCATGAGCTGGGTTGTTGGCCCTTCACTCTAGCAAACTTTCCCTGCTGATGGAGTTGGCAAATAAGACAAAGACTGTGAGAGACTGGTGAATGACAAGGATGTAACAGCTGATCTGGGAGGTCAATATGGTTTGCCCCATAACAGACAATGCACAAGTAAGGGACAGCAAAGGAGGCCAGGCTTACCAAGTGAGGAAATCCGTGTTTCCAAAGAGATTTTCAGATCCTGGTAGAAAGCCAGCTGAATTCCCATGGCACAGGTGTTGGAACTAGATGGTCTTTAAGGTCCCTTCCAACCCAAACTATACTGTGATTCTATGAAATCAAGCTCAGTGTTTAAAGAGTCTGAGACAGCCTTTGTCTGTGCAAAACACGGTCCATTAAGGAGCAAGGTATTCCTTGTGTTTCACAATGGTGTGATGGCTCCTACAATTGTTTTGGTGTTCAGAAAAAGGGTCCTGAAAAAAATGGAGGGGATTCTGAAAGAAACACACTAACTTGATTAAAGGATGGGAAAACATGCCTTATTCTGAGAGACTCAAGAGCTCAGTTTATGTGACATCTAAAGGAAGGCTGGAGGATGACTTGATACTAACGAGTTACGGCTGCACAGACAGCAGGACTTTCACAAAGGTGGGTTCCTTCACTTGTTGGACAAATATTTAACAAATATCATGGTCTGACGCTGAAGTTAGATTCATTCTGACTGAAATAAGACATTGTTTTTCAGAGGGAAGAGTAATTAACTGCAGAATTACTCACCAATAGGCTCCTTGTTATTCTTGCTGTTGATCAGTTTCTAACAAAGCTTGCAGGATTCCCTTCCTCTCTCTCCCCCCCCACCAAAAGAAAATAATACTGTAAAACTGAGACAGTTCTAATGGTTTGTGCATAAGTTCTGTTACAATGGAGATCTGTCAAGAAGACCCTCAAATATATTCTAACCTTAAAAAATCTAAGAAAATGGATTGTCAGTGGGAAAAAAAATCTTTACTATGAGGGTGGTGAGGCACTGGCACAGATTACCCAGAGTTGTGGCTGCCCCATCCCTGGCAGTGTTCAAGGCCAGGTGGGATGGGGCTTTGAGCAAGCTGGTCTAGTGGAAGGTGTCCCTGCCCGTGGCAGGAGGGTTGGAATTAGATGGCCTCTAAGGTTGCTTCCAACCCAAACCATTCTGTGATTCCATGACACACACTTTCAGTGAGTCTTTCATCCAGCAGACTATCTCACCACTGAGACAACTAGGAAGACCTTTCTTTACACAATAGAGTGCTCAAACATTCCCCAAGTTACTGTTTGCTTTTACCAGCTAGATGCTCTTACAGAGAGACAAAACAAAATGAATTGGCTAGTGTAGCCACCAAATTTAGTCACTGTTAAGCTTTTCAACAGTTGTTCTTTTAACTCAGTCTTTAGGGTACGGCAATTTCCTCATGCTAATAGAATTTACAGATCTTGCACAGTAGTGAACATTTAGTAGCAAGGAAGCTAGACATTCAAAACCATTTACCCCATTTCTTCATACTCCTCAGCAACTTTTGTGGCCTCATAGAACTTCTTGCCCACAGATTTTATGAAGAAGCTATATGCCTCTCTTGCTGCTTATCAGTTAAAGAGCTGATCTGACGGGAAGCACCTCTGTGAGTGGATCTGCTGCATTCCGTGGGGAAGTTCCCACTTACAGACTTGTAGATCACATGGCCTTGCAGCCCACAAGTTTGACCAAGTCTAAAGTCTTAAATCACAACTCAAGTATAATCACCATGTTTTTTCCCCTTTTCCTATTGAAAATCTGTGAAACTACCGAGTTTTCCATGGCTTTTGACCAAAACCACAACCTGCTGCAAACTGATAGAAAAGTAATTCCAAACCTAACACAGATTAATAGCACTTCCAATTAGAATGGCCAAATTTTGCAGTTTAGCAGATTAAAAATTGTCATGTTTCGTGTCTCTGTGAACAATTTGTTCCACTGAAACCACAATCCCACAGCAAATCACTGCCAAACTAAAGCTAAAAAACTAAAATAAAATCTACCTTTGCATTTTGAAAACTCTACAATTTGGTGGGGTTCGGATCTGCAGTTTAATTTTGTCCTGTTGCATAAAGATGGGAGGAACCTGCTTCTAGATCCAGAATGGTTTCCAAGTCATAGCCCTACCCAGATAGGGATATTTGGACCCATATGCCTTCATTTGGATCCTTCACTATTTTTTGCTTAAAACGGAGGGTGTGCTCAGATCATCTGCAAGCCTTTCAAGCTAAGATTTTCAGCCATTAACCTTCCCTTAGCTGAAAACCATTGCCCTTTGACTGAAGTGTAATCCTAGCCCCTGCTCCCTACCAGTGTAATGTGAAAGAGGTTTGCTGGCCCACCCTCATGGAGAGGAAGGACATAGGAAGGCTGAATACCTACAAAGATGTTAATTCAATTGTTTGTGATCACACTGGCTATCCCCTATATTTTTCCGAGGTTAATTTCTTTCCCCAGCTTCTGCATTCTTCTCCCTAGGTAAGGTATTTGGAGACAGAAACATGGGCTGATGATAAATAAAACCATGCTCCCCTGAATGGAATGGCCCTTGCACTTTCTAGACCAAAGTACTCTCTGGAATCGTGCTGAAAAAAAGATTTATAGTTTTATCTCCTCATAAGGTATGACTGTTAAGTACGCTATAATATATAGGACAGGAATTAATCCTGAATTTATTTAGTATTCTTTCTTTTTTCATCTGTCAGAAGATTGCCATTTCAATTATTTATTAAGAAAACTATGTTTTTCAAGGTAAATGCATTACTTTCATTATCTGCTTTCAATTAGCTGGGAATTCACTATGTTCAGCCAAATGTCCATTCATCAACAAATTCCAGATTCCTGGCAGTCTGAACAAATTCCCTATTTTCTTCTTTTACGGGTAAAATAAGTGAAGATATTCATGCCTCATGCTAAATTATGTCTGGGGTTAGACTAGCCTGGAGGGAGGTGAAAACAACTGCAGAAGGTCTTGAAATATATTAATAGATGTTTTCATTTAAGTAGAGCCAAAATATTTCACAATCTTTTTTCTTCAGGTGCTTCGTTACGTTAACTAGATGCCCTCCTGCCCTCCTCCGTGGGCAACTTTATGAACTGAGCTGCTCACCCTCCAAAATGTATGCAACAGGTTGATGAGAAACAGCTACATGAGTGTGAGAGCCTAACTGGTTTCTCAACCCAGCACCATGCCATGCTGTGCAGCTGAGTCCGTTGCAGCCAGTTCCCTTTCCAGGCAGTTGTTTGCTGGGAGGAGAAAGGCCCGTGCTCCATCGTTGGAGCTGGGCTTCTTGCAGAGAGGCTCTTTATCCTGAAAAGGAAGCAGAAGCACTTTTCTGAATGCAAACATGTTTTTCTCAATGCCTCATGCCCCAAGGCACTTTTGCTACCTCTTTGCAATTGACGCTTCACCAGGTGCTGGGCCAAAGTCCTTTTCAAGGAATCTCTTGGGCAAAGACAGGAGAAAGGCTCTGCCCCTGCCAGCCATGGGGATGGAGGGCAACCAGAAATGCTGGCCTGGCCTCTGTGCATGCTTACCACTGCTCTGAGCTCAGTTACTCTCCAGGCACTGCTTGAGGTGGTACTTCTGTGTATGGTGTGACCGGCCCCAGGCTGGGGAGGAGCTGGGTGAAGTGATCCCACTGTCCCAAATGGCTGTATTTGCCTCCTTCATCTCTGCAACATCAGGCTGCACACCCAAGGAGGTCCTAGGCACACCATACTCCCAGCTGGCCTCCATAGCCACCTTTCCTTTGCCATGGGCAATGAGAGAGGAAGAAGGATAACCTTCCAAGAGGGAGTTAGGATCTAGCTAGGAGTCCGGAGCTTTGATATGAGATAGCCTTAAAATATAAGAAGCAGTATTTAAAGCCCAACTTTTGCCTTCCAAACTAGGAAGATTCACTTTAGCAATTCATTTTATCTCCTCCTTCTTTTGTTAGTGAAACTGCTGTCACCCCTAACTTCTTTAGTTATTGTCAAAAATCCCCTGTCCTGGTCATCTCCTATGTGTCATACAAAGTCATCTTTGTTTTGTGCCACTCTTCTGTTTCCCAGCTCAGCCATCAGTGACTTTCCTTGGTCGCCTCCTCTTTCCTCCTTTCCATTCACAGTGGATACTTTCTTCTCCTTTTGTTTTCTCTTTCCAATGATTTGTGGTCAGTAAATTGTAGAACAGGACTCTTCAGCCTTTCCCATCATATTCAGGTGTTCGTAGGTCTCTCCCTCTCCATGCACGCTCTGAGATAGCATTCCCTTGTGCATTGTATTTTTCATCATGTGAGTGAAGAAACAGAGTCAGTGCTCTGCCTCTCATTCCCCAGGCTGTGCAGAAGGCTAACCATCCTTATGTGGGCTGATGCCTTTCCCACCAGACACAGGAGAGGCAGGAAGATGAATTTTTTTCCCTTACATGATTTGTGTTCATCACAGACAGATGCTGTTCTCTGCACAGGGAGATAACTAGGCTGAGGTTTTGGGGTGAAAGCCATGCTGCCTTCACTACTTAGTGAAGCAGAGCCCTGAGAGCCACCTCACCATCCAGCAACTCTGCCAATAGTGAGTGCTTCTGCTGAGGACTCTCCCAACAGGAGAAACCATCGCCATCTCTTCAACATCTGCCTAACGTCCTATAGCCTAGGCAATCGTGAACTCATGTGTTTATTTTACTGGTAGAATACACCTGCAACTTAAATATTGTATGATAAGCAGATGTTCACTTCTATAAATTGAACTGCGCACAAAGATTTATAGACCCCAGAGGTTCAGATTTAGCGAGTGGGAGCCAGGATCACAACTGGACCTTCAGATTCAATAAATCCTGACATTACTGCAGTACTGGGGGAGGGGAGGAAGGCATCATTATAGACATATAACAATTTTTAAAGTATGCCAGTGGTGATCTGCAAAGCAGATGTAAGTAAAGCTGATTTTGATACGTTAAACTGACCCTGCCAGGTAAGAGATGAAATAAGTCAGGTTTTGATTTGGAGTCACATATGAAATACAGCAGTGGAAATGGTGATAATAAGCCCCTGTTCATGTGAGAGGCAGAGAGGAAAAAAATTCTATTAAAAAGAATAAAAGTTTTGTTTTCATGTTATATGAAGGACACTTGATATCATCAGTGGTGAATTTATTCTAATTAAGGCACTTTAAATGATGTACTTGTGCTGGGCTTTTCTTTCATGTAGGGCACTAATAAAAGTCACTGGTTTAGTTACAGAAAAAGAAAAGTCCTCTGGGCAGAGTAGGTACCTGTTGCACCCCCAGTGATGTCTCCTAGCTCAGGAGGCAGAATCGGTGCTGCTGAGTGCATTTGGAGGCCTGGCAAAGAGAATAGGTTGCCAGAAGTAATTCAGACTGTAATGTCCCCTCAGGCCCTGGTTTATTCACTGGGGTTTAAACACAGGCTGGCAGCAAGGATAGAGGGGGTGGGAGGTGAGGCAGTATGGTCAACCTGTGTCAATGTCACTGCAGAAGGAGAAGCTGGAAATGGAAAGAGTTAGGAAGAGTAAGAAGCAAGTCCAGGTTGCCTTTCATTAACTGACATGCCATAGCAGCCTGGGCTGGGCAGGGAAAGCTGGAGCTGGGAAAGATGGAGCTGCTGCTGATGAGCACGGGGTGTATGTGACTGGCTCCTCCCGCATCCCTAAGCCTGTGGGCACCCATCCCGCTCCACACCTGCAGTTTTGCAACTGCCTGCGACATATTACAACAAACAAACTCAACCGGCCCATTGAGCAATTCATGGTTACGACAAAAAACCCACACAGAAGTTTTTAACGGGCGATTATAAATTACACTGGTGTTTTGGTGTTTCTGGCTTTCTGTTTAGACTAACCCATAGTGGTTTATGAGAATCATCTAACTAGCAGTTTTTAGGGACTTCCAAAACATGTACTTCAGAGAAAATAAAAGCAGGAAAAACCATTACCAGTAGGGAATTCCCCAGTTACTGACTGATAACTAATAAATACCAATACCCACTCTAGTAGAAGATGGAGGCAGATGCAAACAAGAGCAAACAAACCTGAAAATGTTGCACTGACTTTTTTCTCACTGAGGTAGTTACACACGTGAACAGCTCCCCCAAACTCATGTGTCTGAAAGCTGAGCTCTCTGAAGCAGAAGCAGCCAGGCAAATGTAGCATTTGTAGCCTCCTGTGGCAACAGAAATAAAAACTTTGGGCCCAGAGTGATCACTAATTGCCAGTTTACAAGCTTGCAAATGAGAGTGTTCCCAAATAAGACTGTGGGATATTCCCTAGCGGCCGGCTGTAACAGGGGTAAATAGTCACGTCACTCAAACAACATGACAGGCTGAAGCACCAGCTCAAGATTTTCAAAGCGCTTGTACAAGGATGCACTAGATGGCCATGCACAGGTACATGAATGCCATCCTGAAGGAAAATCCAGTGGGAAGATCTGGAGTCAGGCAGGGGTGGTTGGAGCCCAGAGCTCTAGCTCTCATTCTGGCTCAAGTTTTCACTCCTGGGCTCATTTTAACTCTCACAGTCATGTATGCAAGATATGGACATCTTTTGCTGCAGAGGATGAAGCAAAGCTCACCTAAAGACTTGGAGAAGGCTGCTGTAACTATCTGAAGTACTACAAACCTGTCAACCAGTCTTCCATGACCAGTGATGTGTTTTCTGCACCCAGCTCTCAAGACACGGGATGGAGGCACAGGGGGTGTTTGCCTGTCCCGATGCCACCCAGCAGCCCCAGCCAGCACCCCCTGCAGAGATCCCAGTCACCACATCCTCTTAACTGGAAAGTTTTTCCACTTGACCACAAGCCCCAGGACCATTAAAGGAAGGTATTTCTTGGTGGTTTCTCCACTGCTCCTTGTGAAAGTCTTACACAACCAGGGCAACCGGGACGTGTTTACACTGTCGGGCATTTGTTCTGATATCTGCAAACAATGAGTCCAAAATAATTCTGATTTCCATACCAAACTAGCACATTGTGGACTCTTTACTGGTAGGGCACAGAATTTCCCTGCCTTGAGAGTTGCGAAAGTCAGCTCTGGTATCTGCAACGTCTTTCAAGGGAGCCTCTGGTGTCCTCAATGAAAAATTCATTTAGTGTAAATCAAAATTCAGCTTCATTGTCATCCTAATCAGACCAAGCTGCAGGTGAAAGTGAGTTTAGTGGTTACTATTTATTCCCAGGTGACTACTAATCCCATTTCCCATGCTGAAATAAGGTGTTAAAAATCAACGTAATCTCTCATTGAAAGGGAGACATTCCTAACAGCTGTATCCTTCAAAGGCTCCGGCCTTTTCTTTCCCCTTACAGTCTCCCTAGGTAGCCCTCTGGGACACACAGTTATGCGGGATGCCAACTGCTCACTATTCATCATGGCTTTATTATCCAAGGGCCCATTGACTTTCAATAATTTATCACTTGATGTTTTGTGTGTTGCTGCAGAAATAAATCAGAACTGGGAGCACCAGATGCTCCTGCATCCCATCATACTGTGTTAATATATTTAGAGAGGTTTTCTCAGCCCAGCAAAGGGGTGCAGGAATCTCCTCTGCAAGGAGCAGTGAGTGTGGGGGTTAAGGTCCACTGAGCCAAATGCAAAGAGTGCTGAGAGAGAGAAACATCAACGTGGAAGCCCATGAGCTTGGAAACCCTCTCAGGGTGAGCAGGCAGTTGGCTTTCCAAGCAGAGCTAATGGTGACAGCTCTCCAAGAAAAATACATTTAGTCCTAAAGCGTGTAGCTTTTGTTCTGGGCTCACAGTCTCTTTTTCTTTCTTGGACTAGGTCTCGCACCCGGATACGGCAAGTAAATATCAAGCTATAAATCACAAATTCAATGCTTGCTTTTCTTTCCTCAAGGTTGTATAATATAATGAAAAAGATCAAGCAAATGCAAAGCTATTTTACGCTGCACATGCAGAGTGCAAAAGGCCCTGGGTCTCTGCCAATGACCCCGCAAGAATGATAGGCCTCCTGCTAACAAGAAGATCTATTTTTCTGAGGCATCACACAAATCCTCTCATGGATTGAAGAGTTTCTCCTGTTCTTGTTTTCTTTAAAGCTCTTGCAATACAGTTAATTTAACATATAATTACCTTTCATTCAAACCTTCTGCATGTATGTATTATGGTAGTTGCCTCAAATACGCCTCTGGCAGAACAGGAAACACAAATTTCCGACCTTCCTTCCCAGAATCCTGAATGAAAATCAACAGCTTTTAGGTACTTATCACCCTTGGTCATTTCTCCTCTTCCCTTCAGAGGGGGAACACTATGGCTGCTAACACACAATCTTGCCTCTGATGTTACTGCTGGAGCACCAGACTGACCCTACGTGGAAGACAGGCGGGTGCTGGGACTTCTCCTTGAAGTCCAGCCTTGCCAGGGTTGCACACTCAGTTCCAGCACTTTCTAATGCAGCAGGGCCTGAAGTCTGATGCTGTTATAAAATCAGCTTCTAGTTACCTGCTTGGGGAAGAGCCAAACCAAGAATGCATGATTCTTCCTAATCCCCCAAAACATTGTTCAGGGTAATTCTCTAGGACCAGGCCATCCATACGGGGTAGGAGCATTCCCAGTACTGCTGATGCATTAGCAAACTCTCTGATCATCTCTGGATGTGTAAATGTAAGTGGGACTTCCTGATGTTACATAAGTAAACAACAGCTAGTTTTTGTGGTGACAGCAAGAAAACACACTTTCTTGACAGCAGCTCCTCTGCCAGGTTTCAAGTCTTTGCCGTACCTCCAGAGGGACTTAGCAACCTTTACAGGAGCGAGATGGCAGGTGGGTTGCAAGCCCCCATTTCTGTCTCCATTCTCTCCTCCTCAGAAGTTTCCATATGCATTGATATTTTCCCAGACTTGTAAGATAGGGAAAGATCTCCAGTGTGGACAATTACGGCCTGAAGAGCTGAAGTTTGCTGGTATTATGAGAAACTAAAAACAAGAGCTTATACTGGGAAGTATTGGGCAACCCTGTCTTTGCTGAAGGCGAAATCCCCTGCTGTGCCTGACACCAAGATTAATTCCAGATTTCCTTAGATTCTGTGACATACACAGGGCCTGTCCTAGCAGCTGCTAAACACTATCAGGTCTAATGCTCTCTTTCAAATCTCTCAGCCCTACTATCAGGAGCATTATTGTGAGGAGATTTTTTCCCTGAGATCTTCATGAGACAATATTGGGAAATCCTGATTAGTCAGTAAAGTCACTGTTTATTCTCCTGCTCAAACACAGCTTCCACTAAACCAGAGCCATTCTCTCCTTGAAGATAAGAAAATGTTAGCAAAATGTAAGATTACTGGTTAAACTTGCAGCAAAACACGATTTGCATCTTAACTCTGTTTTCTCTCATTTAAAGCCTTCTTCAAATGTCTTATTTGGCATGGAAAACATTTGTCTCAACCTAAAAGTGAACTTTGGAGGGGGGAGCCTGAATATAACCCTTACAGCTGCTTGTTAATTGTCCAGGAAGAAAAAAAATGCACACTTCCCAGTGTAAACACTATCTTGGTTTTATTTGGGGTTTTTTTTTGTTGCTGCTGCTTTGTTTTGGGTTTTTTTTCAGTTCAAGGAGAACATTCAGTTTATTTAGTTAGATTATTTTATTTATCTGTCAGCACAGCACATCTGTATTTCTTGGTGAGACAGAGGAACATAGGAACCGCTTTGCGAGGTCAAACCAGGGATCGGTCCAACCCTGTATCCTGCCTCCAACAGTGGCCGGTAGCAGATGCTCAGAGCAAAGCACAGAGCAAACATGACCAGCGCCCAGGGGCCTTTCCCAGTGTCCCCATTGAACTTCCAGCACTGAATCGTCACTCAGCGCTTCCTGAGCTGGAGCTCCAGCTCGATCACTGCACTGGCAGTCACCAACAGTCCAGTCATCTCCAAATATGTGTAATCCCATTTCGATCCCCTCTACCCTCTTGGCCTTTGCTGTGTCCTGTGGCAAAGACAAATGCACGAGGCAGCTATGCTGCATGTGAGATTAATACTTCCTTGCCCTCTTTTTAAACCTGATAATGTCCTTGGAAGTCTCTCAGTTCTCACATTATGAGAAACACTGAATAGACTTTTCCCCCTGAATAGGTCTTTTTTCAGAAGCTGCGTCATCACCCCTCTTGTGCAAGCTTGGCCATAGCCCTCCTTATTCTTGTATTAATTCTTGCTGTACCTGTGGCTCTCCTGCATTCATTTTAGGGGGGTTGAAGCTTGGCATGGTTTGGACATACAATTCATATGCCAACTTCATTTTCTGGTTATATCTAGTGTTTAATTTGACTTTTTTTTTTTAACTCAGTTGCTGAGTATCAGAACTATACTTCCACAGAATTTTCCATCATTACTCCAAACTTACCCCTAAAAGGCAGCAGCTTGCTGAAAACCAACTTCTGGCTAAGCAGTGGTCATTTTGTTAATTCCCCTCTGTTTCATTACTTTGATTTTACCAGCACTGGCTTTATCGTGATGTTTTATCTCCAGTCACTCAGCAGTGTGAGATCCTGCTGCAACTGTTTACTACTGGCTCTTCTGAAGAGTTCTGCATCATCTGCAAATATGATCTTTGATTAATACATTGGAGTACACCATCTACATTCTAGACTACAACAGCTCTGTGAGAGAACTTTGGCCTTTTTCCCTCTGCACCTTGGCTTTCCAATATGCCTGGAGAAAAGTACCATTTTTGGAAAGCTGGGTACTCTTTATCGGTGATGCCTTGCTTAGTCACATACTTACAAACCTCTGCAAAGACTTTGTGAAGCCTGATTCTCCCCCACAGAAGCAACATTTCTTTCCTTTCATCATCTCTCTCACACATGAAATCCATACTTGGCTACCAATTCTAATCTGTGTTATTATTTTCAATACCAGTACATTAGTTTGAAGTTCTTAGGTTCATATATTCCACATCTATTAAATTAACTATAAGTTACTATGTGTGGAATAAAAGGTTCAAGTGTGAAGTTTTATTGTCAAATAGAAGGACAACAAATACTCCCTGTAGACAAGTTCCATTGCCTATGCTAGTTTCCTTATTAAAAGCCTAACTCCATCGACAAACTGAGCTAATGTATACCCGCAAATAAAACATTTGGAAAGTTGTCCATAAAATGTTCACTTCAGTTTTGTGCCACAAAATTTGCTGACAATTTCTTCTCCCATACGCTCCATTTTTGTATTCACAGTTTTGCTCCTATAGTCTCTTGCAGTTAAACGTAACTTCAGCTATATTGGTACAGTGGTTGATGCTCCAAGCCTGTCAGTGTTTAGGAGGCATTTGGACAATGCTTTAGCTCAATCAGGCAGTTGGACTGGATGATCATTGTAGGTTCCTTCCAACTGAAATAGTCTATTCTATTGTTTCTAAATCAGAGCTTTCCCTGTGGAATAGTTGTGCGTAACTGTTGATGATTTAGCATATTTTCCTTCAGCATGGTCATCCCCCAGTTTTACAAAGTAAAAATTCACATACTTTTAAAATGTAGTCAGATGATCAACATAGGGTAAAAAAAAACAAATCTATATTTGACTTATCTATCTGTCTTATACACCTGAGTGTGCACACGTGTGCCTGTGTGCAAAAGTGAGCATTCATACAAATATTAGAGAAGGCAAATGCATAAACAAAGGTACAGGAATTGTGTTTTATTTCAAAATCTTGATAAAACCCAAAGAGGCAGAAGTTACCTGTAACAGTGAAGGCATCAACTATTTAATTGTGATCATGATTACAAATATGAAAGCACTGTCTGTGAAATTAATTCAACCTATCAGGTGCTTTAAAAACAGGCTTCAGCTTAAATATTTTGCCTACCCCCAGCTTCAGTGGGTATCATCATGGTAAAGAAACGCAGATTAATGGAGGGAATGTGGGTGCTTTCACCTCTCTCCCTCAAAATTAGCAGGAATACCACACTGTGCATTCCCACATGGTAATACATCAGGGCTGTGCAGCCTTGCCTCCACCCTCAAGTCAGTTCAGGGCTGTGTTTGCCTCTGAGTAATGTTAAATTTAGGGCTTGTGTTCCAGGACTACTCATCTTCACTTCGCAGCTCTCTCAGCTGCAGTATATCACTCACAAGCCAATACCCTTAACCCATAGGGGGGTATCCCATGTGGCATACGCTAATTTATAGATGAGAATGATATCTGAATGTGTCACATTTCAGTGAAGAAAAACAAACCTTATGGACTCTTTTAAAGCTGTGATAAATTGGAATGTGCACGGTACAAATATTTATCTTGCACCCTTATTACAAGTATTTCCTTTTCACTGGTTAATTTAATTAAGAGGTGTCCCTTCGGATTGAAACTTTGTAAGATGGATATATTTTTCTCCAAAACATAATTAATTTTGAATGAAGAGGGGAAAACTCATAGCTCCTGAACTTATTAATAATGTTCTGAATTAAAATACATTCCTGGCTTCCTTGAACACTTACGTATGTTACGGGATAGCTGGGAGGGGAGGCAAGAGGGATTATTTTTGTTTTCATGAGGAGGACCTGATCCCAAAAACACTGTTGGACATGTATGATGAGGAGTTAGTCACCATGATTTCTTTGGCAAGGGAGAAAGAAGCAGAAACAAAAACAACACTAACCCAACTTTCTGACAAAGGGGGAGACAGGGATAAGAGAGTTGGTATGGAATCATTCTCCTTCCCTCCCAATGTTCAGGATCCCATCTCACTCAAAAAAGACTCCTTGTGGTTGGCAGCCTGTGGCTGTGAAGGAGACAGAGGACAGGAGGAGGAGAAGCGGTCAGCTTTTCAGGAGTGACTCATAGCCCAGAGGGAGTCACCCTCCTGCACAATCCCAGGGGCTGTGGGGGCCTCCCATGTGTCCCCCTCTCTGTGAGGTACAAATTGTCACCCAGTGCTGGACACTGGGCCACCAGGGAAGGCAAAACCCACATAAGACCCCATCATGGTTCAACTGCCAAGTTCCAGGTGAGAGCAGCCATCCTCTTACCTGAACTGTAGACCCAAAAACACAAAGGGAAAGATGAAGCCCAGTGGAGAAGGTGCTATCTAGGGGTACAGAGGGTCAGGATTTTGCCATCGGTCTAATCTTGGATGTGCGACTTTATCTCACTTCTCAGGACCCTTTCCCAGCTTCTGTCTGATCTACTTCAAGGGCAGCATTTCTGGATCACAAGCTGACTCCTGCTGTGTCTGTGCAATAAGACAACAAGGCTCCATGCACAACTTTGCTGACACACAGGCATTACAGAGAGATGATGACAAAACTGCAACTGTTTTTCCAAAATATCTGCTTTGCCCCTGCTCACACAGAGCAATTCCAAGAATTGTCCATTAGAAACTTAGTCCCCAGCTCAGTCCCTGCAGAGGGGTGGGTTATTTTGTGCCTTATTACATTTTCAAGGGAGAGTTTAGAGGTACAAATGTCTGGGACACACACCTATTTTGAGAGGCCTCTTCTTCCACAAAGAGAAGTCTACAACTTCAGTGTTTAAATCACTGCGTCTGTGGCATGCTGATGAGGGATAATTTTAATGGCATATAAGGTTGAATAACAGAAAAAGGCTTGTCACTTCATCTTTAGGGGAGAATTTTCTGATCAGTTTTGAGTATTGTGTCAATAACTTCTCTCGCATTTTCTGTCATTACAGAGCCTACCATCACACTGCCAGCAGACTCATTAGCAAAATAAGGGGCATCACTGCCAGAAGAAAAGGCTACTCAAACATAAATACAAAGTCTAGCAAAACATCTCAAGCATAGGAACTTGAACTTGAATCGTTGCTGCAGGTATAATTGAAGGGATCTCTCAACACAATAATCAAATCCATGTTAATGCTGCTTTGCTTCTCAACCCCCTCCAGCGCCTGCAGAAATCACTCTGCTGATCCTAAGGCCCTCAGTGAGATTTCAGCCAGAGCATCTGGTCATTGCCAGCTCTTATATCAGTGACTGGCATCCCTTCATAGCTCACACGTCACACTTTTAAAAGAACAATTATGGCAATCCTGTGAGTTGAATGACAAAACTCAAAGGGAAATTAACTTGAAGATGTTTCCCTAGCAACTGCGTGCAGCAGTGTTCCCACCAGTCCAACGTCACAGCATTACAGTTTGAATTGAAAATAATAGAGATTGAATTCTCTACTAGTTACATGGCAAGTGCAGCCTGGCAGAGGCACAGCCTTCCTTGGTCACATCAGCCAGTACCCACCTCATAATGCTGGATTTCACCTTATGTGGAAGACCTTTGTGGATAAGGAACAGTAATGTCCATCAGCAGAGGTTCAGGGAGCACAGCAACTAGCAAGCTGGCCCTGAAAATAAAAAGCTTAATTTAAGTATTGTTAAAAGAAAATAAGTGCCGATTATCTCTCTCTCCTTCTGTTCCTGATCCTTCTCACTCCAACACTAGTGGAATTTTATCATATGCTGTTTAACAAGTCACCATCAGCCATCTGACACACATTGGCTTCCCTGAAACCAAAGCCGCGAGTTCCCAGTGGGCAAAGCAAGGCTTACTCACCAAACTGCAATCATTTTTGTGCAGCAAGTCTTTCCCAGTCCTTCTTGCTCATCTTTCCTAGAATGGCCTGATTCTCAGAAACAGCATGCCCTGGTGCAACCTACATTTCCTTTCCTGTCAGACTTAGAGGTCTGCATTTTCTCCCCACTGTACTACCCAGAGTGATGCAAACAGCGGGAGGGAAGAGGTGACAATCCCATTACTATCCTAACAAAGCCACCTATATTTTGTTTACATTACCAACATTATTTTAACTGATGTAGCCCAGGCTACTGCACAAGACCAACTTTTTATGCTGAATCCTACGTTATTTTCTTCCAGGAGGACAGTAACCATCTCTCTCAAGGATGTTACCTTGGTCTGAATATTTAGGTACACAGATAAAAGGCTGCTATGACATAATACTGTAAAATCTATTCACACTGGTACATTATCTATTAGTTGTACTCCTGAGAAAAATGCAACATTATACCCTATCACCCTGAGAACAATTTCCACTCACCTGTGCTGGAAACATCCTGTTCCATAAACTTGGGTTCTGCCTTTTGGACTTGAAAGCACTCTGAAAATACTCCCTAGAGATGGCCAACTGATTGCTTTCCTTAACTGATGCATGCTCAGCATCACTAGCATGGATTAAACTAGCAATATTAAATCAAAACCATCATATCTTGCACTGTGATTTACGGTTTACCTCCTGCGGTACACGAGGTCTCTGGCACACTGGGGCAGAGAGGTTTCAAATGCCATCAACAGGACATTTTTATAAAAAGAATGTGAGGTGGGGGGAGCATTCATCAACATCCACACATTAGTTGTGCAGCTCTTCCTCCTGCTTGTTGGGTGTTAATACTCACGCCAGTCATTCTTTCTATAGCTCTACATGTGCCATCAGTAGGAAAATCTCAGACAGAGGCTTTGCAGGGCAAGGCTAAACAGTCTCAGAGTATCTGAAAGCCTCAGCTGATGAAGCAGGAGGAAGACTATGCCATCAGCCTGACCCATGAGAAACGTGGTGCTGCTTCTTACCCAGAGAAAGTGGTAGATTTGTGCAACTGAGCAGAGCAATCCAGGAGGAGAAAGAATGATCAAAAAGCTGAAACCTCAAACTGAGTGAGGAGGCAGTCCTGCGGCTGCTGGGCCTGCTTTGGGAATACAGACCCCATCGCCTGAGCTACACACAGGGACTTGGGCAACCCACGAGGCCTGCAGTTACCTGCAGACTTCAAATGATGAGTTTCTAACCTGAGAGAAGGACCTGATCCTGCTTCCCCTAAGTGATCAGGATACTCTCAGGGGACTTTGGAGCATTTCGTAACTGCATACAATGGAGTCAAAGCCCGAGAAGTCCAGTTTTCTCTGTAATTCAAGCAACAGTCCACCCACATAAGATTAAGGTGTACATTAGGATAATGAAAAATCATTAATTCTCCTCTGACACAAGCTTATGAAAATTTTTCAGTTACTCCATCAATCCCCTCTGTTGACACAGGATAATGGAGATGTAGTAGATCAGGCAGACAATATTACAGACAATTTTCTCTCATGCACAATCTCAGATCCTGTCCTGCTCAGCAAAATACTTACATGACCTCAAGAACATTATCTATTACCTAAGAACTATTCTTTTTCCCATCCCTATGCAGTCTTGCTAGTGTTACTTGCAAAACTTTTCTGCTCTGAGGCTGGAGCTGGCACTGGAGTCGCCATTTTCTTTCCTGCCTGCACAAGGTTTTGATGCAGCCTCTCATCTTGCTAGGAGCCAGAGTATTGTCCTTCTGGCTCCCTGTCCCACCATGTACTGGGAGCAAGGTCTGCTCATGCTGTGGCCACAGAGGAGGCAGTGTGACCCGGTCATGAATGGGCAATTTAGATTGCTTAAAGAACCACTGTCAAAGGTATCAGCAAAAGTGGTTTTACTGAATATGACATTAACAAAGTTCAGTTTCAAAGTTCACTTGATTACTGTACTGCACTTTCAACGATTCAAAACTACCAATGCAGAGTCAAAGTTACCAAGACAAAAGTAAACTTACCAAGACAAATCAAAGTCACCATAATACAAGGTTGTGTGGGACATCAGTCCCTTACCAAAGATCTGCTCATGGCAAAAGGTCTCTCTGCCTCAAAGAGCAACTTTGAGTGGCATTCCAGCTAAATGGGAGATCACCACCATGCAGCCAGGCTGCTTAGCAGGGAGAGCTCAAAGAAGGCTCATTTAGGCTGTCATATTTAGAGCACAAAGTAGTTGGCCTGCAGCCAAATTACATGTGCTGGAAAAAAGTATGCACGAGACTCCTTGTACCTGCAACTTTTATTGTTCCTTGATAAATAAGTCTTGGAAAAAACACCTGGTATTCATGTATTAATTGTGAGATCAGTGTTTCAAGCTCATATGCATCAATGCCCACTGCGTCACTCTGCTCCTTTGTGGGTTTTCAGGGAACAGACTGGAAGTAGAGAAGTTCTTGGCCCTGTTATGGCTTAGGTCTTTACCTCCTTTGGAAACTGTTCCAAACTACTGTTAGTTTGGTTAAGGTGTCGAGTGCATAAAACACAGACCCCCGTAGCTGCATATCTGCGATACTGCATTTTGAGCTGGGATCTGCCATGATCTGACCCAGTCCTAGAACCTGGCTGCTGCAGCTGAAGCATGTGGACTATCCTGGGATGAGATAAAGACTTTGTGTGCAAGGGTAGGAAAGCAGAAAAGCAATTAGCCTCTCCCAGAAAGTAAAGCCAAACCCTGTTCCCACAGAAATCAATGCTGAAACTGTTAGGACCTCAGCAGCAACAGTTCAGGTCCTTTGTGATTGTTTGCCTCCTAAAAGGAATTTTGCTTCATTAGGATGCTGAGTCTTTCTAATTCAAATATTTGATTTGCTTCGGGTCTCGGGTTGTCTTCATTATGTAGTTGCCAACAGGGAATCAAAAGGGGCATCTCTGAACCTGCTGTGAGGCGGTGAAGCTTTATGGAGTGTTATGTGTGGGGCAAGTGCAAAGTGGGCAGTTCCTCTCTGTTTGATACCATTGTTATGGAAACCTAAAACCTCAGGATGGCTGGTGAAATGCAAATGGTGCAAAGCCCAAGAGAGACTGCATTTGCTCACTACTTACCAGGCTTCTGCAGAACAAAATGTCTGAGTTTCTGCCTTTTGTGAATATGAGCTTTCCTGGGGTCCTAAACGCCAAATGTGCTCTTAGGTGTAAAGGTCAGGAATTCAGCAGCAGAGAGGTGATGGACATGAATCCCAACAGACACTTCAGATGCTTACTCTGGAAACAAACTCTCACACAAAAGTGGCTAAACCAAAAGACAAATGAAAATTGTGTGTTTTGTCCCAGGATGAGTTACCTACTAGGAGAGGGAGGATAAGAGCGGTGGCTTTGTTGGGTACCTCCAGCTTTTCATGTCTAATCCAACCCAGCTATCGATGACAGAAACTTCCTGCATTTTGATTAATTCAGACAATATGATTCTAACAACAGAGGAAGGAATGTCCTTCAGCAGCAAAGTGAGTGACCACATAGAGGTGGTTCATTGCACAGTGATTTGCTGAGCAGAATGACATTCTACCACACTGGGAAATAAAACTCTTGCACACAAAGGAAAGGGTTCCATTTTAGTTGCAAATGGCTTAATTAATCACTTCCTTCAACTCCCAAAGGAAAGAGACAGGCTACAAAAGCTCTGCTTGTATTAACCTCCAGGCAAACAGGTGCTCTTCCCTGAAATTCATTTAGCTGCAACATGGGGAAAAAATGACAGAGGCAGAGAAGTTCAAAATGTTGAAGTCCAGACACTTCAGTAAGGCTTTTCCTTAATAATAAAAATAGAAAGGTACACTGAAACTCAGCAGTAGAGAAGGGTTTGTTCCCATTTCTCCAGAAGGGAGAGGCAAGGCAAGGATACCACCGGCACTTTTACATGCAATCCCTTCATGTAAATTATTTCAAATGGGAGCTCTTGCTCTTGCCTGGAGAGAAAAAAGCAGAATGCATCACTGCTGCCAGACCACCTGGACATGGGGAGGAGAGGAAATTTCCAAATGGGTTTTAAGACAATTCATTCATATTTATCTAGCCAGAATAAATGTTGTGGGTTTTTTTTCTGAGATAGCATTTCCCTTTGCTCTATCTAGACCACCAACAAAAGAGGGAGGAACAGAATTTCTATTGCATTAATAGTCCTGGTGTTTACGGTTTGGGCTTTTATGAACTTGTGGGAGCTGTTTATTGAGTCATAAAGTCTACTAATGGGGATATTATCTTTAAATTATATAAGTACTACAGTATTTGGGTTAGTTAAAGGAAAGGTTTAAAACAGTCACACACTTACAGTTTATCTCAATTACTAGCATGATCCCATAATGGGAATTTAATTGCTAATTGCTAGCTTATATTGCAGAACTACAATAACAACACAATATATAGCCTGGATAAACATGTCCAGACAATTCTATATTGCCTTCTATCACTGCTACCTTCTTTTATGGTGAGGCTTTTTATTACAATTATTTAATTCCTAAATGCCTCAAATTAGGAATTCCTCTTTGTCAGGAAAGCACTGCCACCAGCACTTCATTTGACAGATTTTAGCAAGCTACCTGCACACAGTCAAGTGGGTTTGTGCAAAAGGTATAGTGTTATGCATACACTTAAATACTTTGCTCAATTAGATTCTCAGACACTTCTAATAAGAGGAATTGTAGTTCCATTTATATCAACCCAGGTTTTCCTGTTTGCCTAGCTGGAATGAAATTTGACCAAAACCCACCAGCCAGAGACTGAGTCAATCTCATTTACACTAAACATGGTGCCAACTCTCAGCTCAGCCTCAGTTCCAGACTACCTCATGAAAAGGGAACACATGCATGTTCAGCACAGTGTGGACTCATGGTCTCCCCTGTCCAGTCTGCTCAGCTCAACCCAAACTACCCACAGCTGTCTGAAGATCAGTCCTTCCTACATGTAAAATACTGCTGTGTGGGTGGGGAGCAGCCAAGCAGTCAGTCACCACGCTTGACCCCAGTGCTCCTCAGGCAATGCTGATGGACCGCAAAGGTGGGATTCATCTCACCTCACAGCAATACAAACATCTACGTTTAGCTGTTTGCTCCAAATCCCTTCAGTCAGTGCAGGGCAGGGGGCAATGTATGAATAACCGCCTGCTGTAGATATTCCTGTAGGCTATGAAGTCCATCGTCCTTCCATCGGCAAGCAAGGGATCCAGAGAGCTCTTGTGGGTGCAGACATCTGCAATGTAGACATGTGAAGGCAACGGACATAAGTCTCGCCCATAAACCTCACTATAACTTAGCGAAGGCTTCATCACACTTGCACCACAGCAGCTCTGCAAAAGATCTTCCTCCTGTTTTCCAAGACAATGCCATTCTTCTGACAGGTTTGCCTTTGAAAGTGGGAGTTCTCTCCAGAACTGTTAGGTGACACAATGAATTTTTTTCTGTTACAGATAATCCCACAATGCTGCTTGCCTGGAATCTGCATCAGATTTCGAAGAAGTTTGTGAATCAGCTCCTTTATTTCTCTTTGTTCATGGTTTTTAATGTGAAACTAGCCTGTCAAAACAGGACACCAAAGAGGACAGATGGCTAGGGTGAAAGGCAGATGAGGATAGCTAGCTTATTTGTGTGTAATACATACTAGAAGAAACTTCCAGATGATTCAGAAATGACCAGCTGTGCAGAGGAAGAGTTTATATAATCAATCTATAACCTTAATATGTTACATTCATTTCCTTTCTTATCTTGGTTATGCTCCCTCAGTGGTTTTAACTTTACTGGAAACTGGTAGGGAACATGGATTTCTCCCCCACCTCCTTATTCGGTTTGTTTGACCATTGCCTAAAGCATTCAACAAACAGCAAGAAATTAATTCAGAGCAAACAGCAATTTTAAAAAGCCTTCTTTCAAGATAGCTTTCTCTCAAATTTTATCTATACTTCCCTCTAAAACCTATAAAAAATTTTTAAAATCTAACTGACCTCAGGCTGCAGTATGTTGTCCTCCTGATATTGTAACTTCTTCAAAACTTGCTGCCATTTGTCTTTCTCATTATACTGGGGCTTGCTGGCTAAGCCACCTCAAAGAGAAAGAAATGCTGCAAGTAGATAAGCTACAGACAAATTACAGAGGGTACAGGATATTAAGGAACTAATGCTTCCCTCCATGTCACTGAATAACCTACATATGACTACAAGATGTTAGAAAGAGGAAAATTCTTCTAATGATTAGTTCCACATCTCAAACCATGGGAACACATAGAAGGGTTCAGCAAGCAAGAAACCAGTGAATTACTATTAGTGATACATAGATTCTGTTCTCTGAATGCTGTCAAGTGACTGAAAACATTCAGTATTTTGGTTAGTGTGGAATTAGGATCCCTGCAGTTTTCCCACAGAAAGTTTGTCTTTGGGAGGCAGAAATGTCTCCAGGACTAAAATGACAAGACAAAAGGAGCAGACATAGAAGTCAACTGCACCCAAACTTTTTCTGTGAAGAGCTATCCTGCCATGAAGTAAAATCAACTCACATTGGCACAAGAGACAAATGCGGAGGGAAGACTTCAACATCTTTTCATTCATATAGATGAACATCCGTCTGACATTGGTACAAATGCCTCTGTCTAAAAAAACACAGTAGATGCCTGCGTGACATGCAGAAGACAGGAAAATAGTGCTTGGTAAGGAACATCATTTTTGTCTACACATTGTCTATGGCTGTTTGTGGCTGCCATGTCTGAGAGAGCCCAGCTGCTGGTGACCAGAGGGCACTCTGACCTGGACAGGAGCAGAAGCTGATGCGAGACTGTGAGCTAACCAGTGTGTCACCTGGACCTGAGGACTGGTCCTCTTTGCTGTTTGCAACCAGCCATTTGCTTGCAGAAGCAGTTATTCCAGAGAACTTGAAGCCTCTTATTCTCAAATGCCAAGTTGAGGAAATAAAAATTAACACTGAACATGCAGCAGACCCCAGGAGTGAGAAGGGGAGCCAGTACAGTAATGTGAATCTCTTCACTCCTCCAATGGACAGCACAGATAGTTGTGGAAAGAAGATATCTTTGGCTTCCCTACAGAGATTGAGAGCTGAGATTAATGGCAACTGGGAGGGCTGTCTTTCCCTTTATACCATGCATGCTTTAAAGCTATGGCCTCCTGCCATCTTGAAACATAATCTTGTGCTATTGTCTTCATTCAGACCCCTCATCCGCAATATGAAAAGAGAGAAGAAGCTGGTGGCAGGATTAGAGGAGAGGTTGAAATATTCTGGGCAGCATATGCTGTAAATCACATTATACAGAATATTTCTGGACTGCTCATTGGCTAGGGCTTCTCTTCTGGAAGCACTGCTGCTTGTAAAAATGAAAACCTGGTGAAAAGTGTTTGTAACACATCAGAGCACAGCATATGACACATTGTATGCACAGAGACAAGCACTGAAAATATTTTTCAGGCACTGCCTGCCCTTCTCCTAGGTGATCCTTTTGTGCTTGTCAGGGTTATGCAAGATGCATGGGAAAAGAGGAGAAAGAGAAATGAGAATAATTCTTCAAAAGGGTATTAATAAAAATCCATAAATTACTGTCACCAGATGACCCATCTCAACCTTAAAAATGAGTACCTTAGTCTTGGAAGGCTGTTTGGGACCCTCGTTGCTTCAGAAGTCAGAAACCACCTTTTTTTGTCCAGTTTAAATTTATTCATGGCAAATCACACCCCTTTGTTCTCAGACTACCAATGTTCTTAACTGAAATTATTTTCCTCACTTGACCATAATGTATTTACACAGAATAGTCATATTAAGACTTAGTTTTATTTCACTAAATAATACAAGCTCCTTTAGTCTCCTTTCTTATCTCCACTCTCGGTCAACCTTCTAGTTCTTCTCTGCACTGGTTCCAGTTTGCAATCGCTTCTCTGGACCATAACCAGACCAGACCAGATCATGACTGACCAGACCGAAACAGAGGGTTCCACATGATACATGAAATTATATTTCTTGTACTATTTTCTTTTTTTTTTCTGAAAAGAGGCTCCTCTTTGACCTATACACATAAAGGAAAACCACCTAAAGTGAACTTCCCATCTCTAAAAGCTATTTGGGAAGTTCTAAATGTTCAATCTTCTTTGGAAACCCTCAGCTGTACAAGATTTCCACAACTGACACATATCCTTCTGAAGTCTGGTAAAAATTTACAAGGGCAACTGCATTCTTTTAAGATGTCAAGTTCAGTCTTGGTGGCATGTTTTTCAGCTTTCATTAAACTGTCTTCAAATGCGCATCATTACTATTGTTTGGGCTCCTGACACTTAGCAATGTGGTCAGATATTTTTCCTGTCATGTAGGAAAGCAGTTTCCTCTTTCAGTTCAAAAAGCAGTACATGGCCTTGTCTACAACTTGGAGCATCTTAGCAAGTTTTCACAGGGGTTACCATTACTTTTATTGCAAACAACTTCCTAAGTAGCAGAAACACACAATTATGTCTTGCCTCAAGTCCCATTTTTGCTAACAAAAAAGGTTAAAAGTTGCCAAAAGCTTTCCATATAGAGGAAAAATAATTTCTTCTAAGGAGCTGGGAGGGCTAGAGAGAAGACATACTATTAAAAATTTCATTTACACTACCATGCAAAAGTGCAGCAAGTTTCTAAATGGAATCATAATTCTAAAAGGGATCTTCAAATTTCCAGAAAGATACAGATTTACTGAATAAAGTTATGGTTCGAATTATTGTCTTTCCTTCAGTTTGGGGATTTAGATGTGTTGAATTCTCACCCTTTTAGATCAAGCACGTCTTCCCCAAATTGTAATTTCAGATCACAGAAAGCACAGGGTTTTCACTCTACTGATGTGTAAGTTTCCCAGCCACTGGCTCACACCTCTTCCCCATCCCCTGTGGAACAGTCATGGATGAGTCAGCTACCCGCCTTCACCTCAGCCATTCCATTTTTTAAACTTCTCTCTCAAAAGCATGAAGTAAATTCAGATCTAATTATGGCTTTGAGCTGCCATAAGCTCAAAAAGATACAAAAAATGCTAAGGAGGGACTCCATTTAGTCACTGCGATTTTCAGCAAAAAGACATCAACTAATTTTCAAAGGGCAAGTACAGTGCTACTGCAAGAAAGCTGCCCTCTAAAATTGTATGGAAGGACCATCTCTTCATACACGTCTCACCAAGTAAGCTTTGGTGGCTACTCATCTGAGTCACATTTAAAACAAAACGCAAGAACTGATAGCTTCTGTGCCATGCCCGCAGACTTTTACATTTGAAGGCTATAATTATCTCTGATACCAGAGCAACTTCATACTGTGCTAAAACCTTGCTAGTATTTCCTTCATAAAGTAACAATCTTTGACATGAACAGTATTTAAGCATCACCACAGAGATACAGCAAAAAGACACATATAACAGGCAAAAGATAGAGCAAAAGAGGAAATTTGAATGGAGTTACATTCTGACCTAATGTTTTAAGAGGTCATCAACAACCTTTGTTTGCACAACAAAGCAGGGTCAGACAGATTTTCTCAATATTTCTCAATACTTGCAAATTCTCCATAAAACCAAGCACAAAAATGAGAGGACACAGTTTTAATTATGCCTGCATAAGTATGAAAGAGTACTGTTGATTAAGAAGGAGTTACAAAGCCACATAAAGTATACATCTATGTTGCAATAAGAAATTAAATGCAATAAAACCTATATATGAATCTTTTCAGTATCTGTCCAAGTTTTGGAGCTGAAACATTAATTCAAAAGCACTGCCTTGCACAGATCAGATTATTCTTCCTTGCCAAACAGATCATCCAGAAGAGGTAAGTACTTGATCTCTTTCACACGAAAGATTGGTGGTTGTCTGGTCCAGTCATCTTCATTCTGAAATTAGTAACCCAGAGAGTAACTTAGAATATAATGTTGAAAACAAGAATAATTAAAAGCTGATCAAGGTAAGATTGAACGAGCTGCTTCATTTCCTCATAATAAATCTTTGAAAAAGTGGATCTTTATTTAACACATCCTCTTAAAAGATTACTACATGCACATTTTTATCAATCTTGCAGAGTATTGTACTAAAAATATTTTCTCTTATTAGCCCTTCTGCAGGTATTTTTAAATTAAATAATACTGTATTTTCTTCACTGAGGCATTTATACTTCAAAGTATTGGAAGTCATCTATGTTTCAACACCAAAAATCATACAAAACAAAGAGATAAAGAAGAAGAAAGTCTGCTGAATAAGCACAAATCTGTTGTTGAAATCTATCTGTCAAATACAGCTACTGCAGCCCCAAATATTGCTGTTAATTCATGGTAAGTCATGAACAGAATGACAATTGGTTTCTAAAGTTAAACAAGATCTAAATCCCTCCCTTTCTCTGATTTTTCTATTTCCTATTATCTCTTCATTATAATAGTCTTGAACTGTACCAAAGACAGAAGAGGTATTGCAGCTAACAAAATAATAAAGCCAATAAAACTCAGTAAACTATGCTGGCACCAATTTGGACACTGTTAATTAAAAACAGTGCTTTATGTCAGTGTGACAGTTACAGCAAGGCTTTGGAGTTGATGAGGAACTGATTATCCCAGCATGATGATGACTGGTGATAATTTCTATGGATGCTCTTTCTCTCTTTTTTATTTCAGCTGCAATCTTCCTCCCATATCTCCATGTACCGTTCTCAACAGGGGCTCTTAGACATCAGCTCATCCACTGGCTGTCCTCCAAGCAAAGATAACGTCGTCTTCACACCAAAACAAAACCTAATCTCTTATGCTGATCAGGACATGTGTTTCACCACAAATGTCCACTTCAACCTCCTGCTTGTTTCACAAGAACCTTCTCCTCCACATCTTCACTACATGAAAGCTGCCTCTTGGTTCTACCACCACCTGTACCTCACCTTCAACCTGCAGGAGCTGTCTCTTTCCCTCACTTGCCAGAAATCGGGTCATGCTCAATGGCTAGATAAGCTATCATATGAGAGGAAAAAAAGCAAGTCAAACATGTTCAACAGCTTTTTGGTGTAGAGCTTAGCGCCATCTTCAAGGCAAAAAACCTCTGGGCACAGGTTCTGACCTTCTTTCTGCTTCTGTGATACTGAGGCTCAAGAGGCCTCTTATCCTAACACAATCTCCTGAAAGCAGTCACTGCTTAAACACTGAGTTATAACTTAAGCACAGAATTCTTCTGTAAAACCGAAGAATACTCACTGAACAAAACATAGTACACACTTTGAACCACAGGACTGCTGTATAAAACATGTGGAAGAGCTTTGATTTTATCTGTACGAGATGGAAAAATTCTTCTCAATGACAAAGTGAAAAATAAACCATGATGAAATGCAGAGCAAACCAGCAGTTCATTAGACATTGTCGGTTTGAGATGCTACAGAAGAAAGAGCTGCTAAGCCAAGTAAGAGAGGAGTCAGGTTAATAGCACAGTACTTGAGGAATATTGTTTTAAACTATGTCACTGATGAACTTGAATTTAAAGGAATGCTATGTTTCTAAATGGTCTGAATACAATCAAACGCATTCTGTACAAGCATAGCAACACATTGCCTAGGCCAGAAAAGCGAAACTATGTGTTGGCAGAAGGGTTTTGGATTTATCCACCACAAAGTCTTTAAAAATCAGCATAATTGCCTTATGCACCGTTTATTTTTAAATGTTCCATTCAGAACAAGATGGCAAGATTAGATTCATATTTGTTGATACCACGTTTTTGTTTACCCTAAGTAGCAGGCTGATGGAGATGTACAAAGTTGATCCATCAGTACTGCTCTTGCTGCACACCTACCGGTGATGTGGTGCCTTGTGCACAAGTTTTTATGGAGTTATAAAAAATACATAGCTATTTTCTGCCGTGTCAGCGGAGTTTAAATTATTTCCTGTCTCAGCAAGCAAACAGATCATTTGACATATGACGATGCCATTTGTGGGTGAAGCAGTATTCACGCCAATTGTTCATGGATAAATACACGTGTTTCCCCTTCTTTTTGTTTTTTTTTTCTTTTTTTTCTTCTAGAAAAATGTCACAGAGATGTGACACGTATTAAGCACAGGGGTGTTACAGGGTTCCTCATCCCTGTTTGACTTCTCTGCTTCATTCTAAACCTCCTGGAAAAAAAATAATTACTTAAAGAAAAAAGGCACAAACACGCAAATATGAAAACTGTTGTGGTCTACACTGGATAAAGCACTCATGTTAAAGTTGGCAAATTATATCAATGTACTGTACTGTTCTCTTGCTGAGATACACTGGCTTTACCTTGAGAGATAAAAATGTACCTTTATTGTCTGGAAAACAGGAATTGGATTCTCTCTCCAGTTCAGCCCATCCACAAACTTTTTATATTCCACTTGCTTATCGTCATCTTCAGACCTAAGCAGAATATACATAAACTCAAGGTTAAAGGAAATTTTTTAACAAAGTTGTATCATGTTACTACCTACAGCATACTAATACATTACCTTTTGGATAATGGTTTTTTACTTCTTTATTACCAAAATCTGGCTGGAGTACAGAAAGACACAAACTGTCAGGACTTCTATAACATGCATTCTATTTCTTATTTTACACCTCATTATTGTCTCTCATAGTAGAATTCAACTTCTTTATGGCTTATTATATTTCAACTACTTTCATTTTATTTTTGAAGCGTTTCGCAAACTTTTCAAACAAAGGGATCTCACAACTGGTGAGGAACATAGAAGTGGGACAGTCAGTGTATGATTCCATTGTGTAGAAAAGAAACAAGTGCAATAACATGAGAGTGCTGTGCTATAAAACAACTGACTTACTTTATACAGCTTCTACAGAAAATAAGCAGTCCTTCAAAAATGCTGTTTGCACACGCCTTGGAATTAATTTACAATCGACAAACACAGCTCTCTATCCTATCAAATAACAGCCAGATTTAAAAATCACAAACCTTGTCATTCAGTAGTTGGTTTATGGCATTGTTCTTTATGTCGATGGAACAAATTTATATTTGTGTTAGGTATGAAGGTCCTCTAAATGCATGAAGATACATATCCTGCCAGTTGAGGTCTACAGGTACATGTGGAACATAGTATCTCCCTCCCTTGAGTTTCTAAAATCACTACCCTGCACTAATAAATCCCATGAGAGCAGATCTGTAAGCCACATCATACTTCTGCCATTGATCATACATCTGCCATTCTGCCATTGAAACAGCTTCAGAAGAGAAGTCCCCAGTTCAGCAAAGCACTCTGGTGATTAAGGCCCTTGGGAACCACTGTTATATCCATGGCATTAGTCAAATACTTGAAAGATATCCACAAGCTAAAGCTACCATGCAAATCGTTCTTGAAATGAACAGCTTAACTGCTCTGCTACAAATACTGTACTAGCAGGTTCCGTAAATAACATCTGAATGACATCTGTCTCAACCAACACTAATAGGTAAAAGGGCCCTGGTTTAAGCATATAAGCAAAGCCTGGAAATGTCTGTGCCTCACTGGGTTCCATGGAGAGACATACAACTAGCAAGACTCAATACCTGTTTTTAGCAGGAAACACCAGGTTAAACAATTCTGCCCTGTAATCTGGCAAGACAAGGAGCAAGAGCATCATCAGGAAACAAGTCTTTTAGAAAATCATTCTATCTCGTTCTTAGAGAAATAGCACTACACAAAGCATGGGCCTCAAAACCCTTCAATCACTGCAGAGGGTTCTGGTAAAAATTAAGCATGAAGGTACTTCAAGAGACAATTTACAACACAAACTTGGAAAACAATAACAGAGAAGAGGAGAAATAAATCTAGTGACAAAAATAAACTGCAATAAACTGCAGCTCATCCTCTCCTTCTCCTCCCCCACCCCCCACCATTCATTTAATAGTCAGCAGGATAGATAATAATAAAATACACTGAGACCCATAAACAGAGATGCTAGTGATAAACTGGAATGTTAAGTACAGTGAGTTATGCTGAAGATGAAAGAAAAGTCAGAAAAGAATGCTACTGTTATTAGTGTTTAAAAGGAGCCTTAAACATTGCCATGAGAAACCCTCCTTTAATAGCTTGCTTCTTTACAATAGCTCATGTGCAAGTTAACATTTTCATAAAGCCTTACTTTTGGGGAATATATTCAATATACAAGAAAATTATCATTCCCACTTCTAGGAAGTTCTTGTTTGTTTCAGGTTTACTGCAAGTGGCAATTGGGAAAAGAAAGCAGTTTTGCATTAGGAACAGCTTATACCTCGTGGAAAAAATATTCTGAATTTCAGAGCTATGATGACAATTAATTTTGTTTTGCCATAATATGTATTTATATTTTCCTCTTTGTGATTAAGTCTTTTCCTCTTTGTGATGAAGATTAAGTCTACTGCCAAGATGCAGAGATGTATAGGAAGGATTTTTAAATAAAGAACAAGTGAAGGCATGTAACTACTTAAACTTATGTTAAGGCAATGAAGTCAAGGAAAGCATTGCTTCTGCTTTTGACAAACATTAACAAGGAGAAGTCCTTTGATGTGACAGCACCGTCAAACTGAGATGACAACATGGGCAAGAAGTTAACTATAATCAAAGATTTTAACATGGGCAGAGGAAATGGGATTCCTAAATCCCATATTTAAATAGCTACAGAAACCAGCTTAAAACATTACTCTAGAATTATCCATAAAGAAAGAAAAAAAAAATTTCTACTCTTTAGATCTCTTTCCTGCTATGACTTACTATATCAATCTACTAAAAGCACACACCTGCAATTTGGCAGAGAATCCAGATGGACTGAGGGGACGCTATCAATTTGTGCATTATTAGGACAAAGATATCATACATTATGGTGGCTGGAGTAAATACAACTGAAACTGACAGTGCTTTTCAGGAAAGGAAATAAGATTTGTCTTATCAAGAGGATGCAACAAAGATCTCCTGAAACCATGCTTCTTTTCAGTTTTGCCCTGTGACTTCACCAATAAATGTGATGTTAGGCTATGAAATTACTCCCCCATCCCTATCATAGTTTGCAGAGGTTTGTTCTTTTCCTTTGACATTACAAAAATAATTGTACATTTCCTCTTCTAAAAATATATCCATAATTAAATATTCCAGATACGTGAAAAATCTGGTTAAATTTCATTATGACCATTCCTGAGCATGCTTTGGTGAGTAAAGGTTAATTACAAATTTTTTTTCTTTCCCATTAAAAATCTGTAGCCCAAGCATTTATGTGAAAAATTAATATACATGCAGTTTTTTCTAATTCCTTGGTTTTGAATAACATATATTAAGAAGTTAGTCCAATAGTAATAGAGAAGAAGCATCATGCTGCTTTAACCTTAGAAAAAACATTGGGATTCTTCAACCTTTTTGATAGTCTTTGTGAAACATAGGTATACACCTGAGCTGTCATAAACTACTCATATGAAAAGATTTAAACCAGCAAGCATAGACAAGTCTATGTGGCTGATCAGTATGAATTAAGTAATGGCTACCATCTTGTGTATATATTTATTCATGTCTTGAACAACTACAGATTGAACTATAAGTTCCTCATCATACTGAATAACAGAAATAATTTCCTTATAGAGATACAAATATTAATGCCGCAGAGTCTTTTCACCACAAATGGCACAGGGAGTCTCAGACATCAAAGGTAATGAGCAGAAGACAGAGTGCAGGAGGAAGATTCTGTGACCATTTCTGATCTTGCTCCTGCTAAAAGGACCCTTGCTATTGCAGGAAAACAGGGTTTGCTTCCTGAAAGAAACAGGTCAGCCCTAAAAGAATATTATTACAGGTAGGCAACTAGGTAAAAAATTATGACCCAGTCACAAACCAGGGAAAAGCTGAGCAGGCAGGAGCTGCTTGGCCTGGCCTATTAGTGACTTGAGAGCTGGAATGACCATGTAGGAGGCTTATTATTATCAGGCACTGCTATCTGAGACACTATGAATACACTTTTTCAAAACAACAAGCCCCCCTCCAGAATCCAACAGTCTCACCTGGGTACTGTGGAGAGGTGAAGAGCTACACAGCCACTTTTAACAGAAATTAAAAGGCATACTTTTTAAAATAGAGACATACACTTAACAAAACTAACGCAGAACAATCAATGTGTAATACTAGTAAACTTGTCATCTATTCTTTCTTCTCTCCATTTTTCTTTATCTGCCAGCTGTACCTCTGGGGAAGGGCTGGATCTCTTTAAGTCCTCATTAGCATACATTTATCATTGCAGTAAATAAAAATAACAGGAGAAAAAAAAAACAAAACAAATCAAAACTGAATTCATTACTTAAACACTTTAGCAATATTTATTTATTAAACTGCAATTGTTCATTATGCCTACATTAATTTTAAGAAATGCTTATAATTACTACTGTAGTTTTCTAGCAGAAACAATTGCTACCATCTGCATAGCTTAATACATTCTGAATAAAAGTCTGTATTTCCCAGGGATTAAAAATCCAAGTGAGAAAATGCTTATGGAGAAAGGAGGTACTTTTTAACAAGCCAGTTCAGGTAAATTGGAAAAATGGACATACTGTTGGGTACCTATATCCTACTATTTCACCATCCCACAATTAAAAATATAAATTTACTCTCAACAAACAATATGAAGGGGTCTTATGAAACCTCAGTATTTGTGCTAATTCTCTCTACTCTCTGGAAACTGAATGGTCTTTGGGTACAGTAAACGAAGGTTTGGGTCATCTGGGGGTGACCACAAAATTAGACAGTAATTTCTAGTCCCATCCCATGCTTTTAATAAGTGACAGATCACTGCAGTATAATTTACAAATGTAAATAATAAATTCTGTAAGAGTATTACCTTTCAAAATGGAACCATTAAGTCCTACAGAAAGTCTTTGCCACCTAATCTCAGATAGCAAAGCTGCATAAACACAGTTTCAGTCTTCAACTATTATCTGATCACATTGTCTAGCATCATTTTAAAGCTGAATAGGGTCCAGCTAGTGCATTAGCTATATATACTGATTTTGTGGGAATCAATCCAACAACTTTTATTGTACTAATTTCTTCCTTCATAAATACAGATATGCACAGTAGGACTACCACCACCACTTCAATGGACACAAAATTACATGCTTCCTCATCAAAAGAAAAAAAAAACCTACCCAGAGAAAGAATATTGCTGACAAACTGCCCACACTGAATCATATAGTCCCAGGAGTATGCAATTAACAATAACATTAACAATAAACCTGCCTGTTTATGATTCTTTTATCGTCAAGAAAACTACAAGAAGCAAGAGGAAAGAAAAAATCTAAATCTCATGCAGATAACTCTACTCTTCAATTTATAGATTACTTGGAAATTAATTCCTATTTAATAGACTCCAAAAAAATATTTCCCTAACTGCAACCTCATGAAACAATAAACTTACCAAGCAGTGCCAACTGCACACATTATTAAGACTGTGACACTCTTCCTTCTTACCTGCAGCACAGTGACTCACCACATAAAATGCCATCTTTCAAAGTAGCTGATACTCTAACTTAGAACTGGCATTGCACATAGCACTCTACTACATGAAGTACTTCTCACATTGATTTCTGAGGTCAGCTTCACACCATTTACCTTTCTGATACAGAAATCTACAATACAAGCTTGCACAGCCCCTTTAGACACAAAGGAAAAAGGGTGGTAATTTAGAAATCCAGCTCTTATACAGGTTGAGGTGATAACTGTCTCCTCCTCCATCACCTAGAAAAAGAACCTACAACAGCTGAACCCTAATTCAGCTGTCATGGGTACCTGGCTAAAGCTGAGTGAAATCCAGGCTTAGTCTCCTCCTTGTCTTCCAAGCTTATCTCTGATTTTTATTAAAGTGTACTGGGCTTTTTCTTGTTAACTGCCTACACTGACACTCTTCAGAAGAGAAGAGGTTCATCTCACAAAAGCTTTTTCTGGTACAAATTCACAAACAATAAACACATCTCTGGAGCCTATGATGTGTCAAGGCTTGTCTGTTTTTCATCAGTACTGCATTAGTACATAAATGAAAGCCTCCAGTCCCTTCTCTGTGAATCTATTCAATTTCAGCCTTAATAAAATGGAAACTATGAGAAGCCCTTGTGTAGTACAGGATGTCAGTTGTCCTCCAACAATTTTTGTGTTGGGCAGCTTAGTGGGAGTTCTGAAAAATGAGGTTTAGATTAATGCTAAAATTCAGATATACTTCTGATGACTAATGCTTGTTACCTAACTGTCAGTGTTGAACAGCAAATAAATTGCCAAAGGTGTCTATCTGGCTACTGCAGGGAACTCTTCTGAAAGCTTTTGGCCTGAAAACAGGGCCTTTTTGAAAAATAGCCCCTTAGGCTTCTTAATGCAGTCTTGTTGATACTGGTTTAAGTAGGAAGTCTTGCTTGCAGTACAAAGATGCTTTATTAAAACAGATTCCACATTTAAACCTGAGTAATTTCATTATTTGATGCTTAGTTTGCAATTCCTCCTAAAATCAAGCATTTAAATTTAAGCATTTCCCACAGGGAAAGAAGAGACCAATGAGCATGCATTTAAACCTGTTACCAGAAAATCTGGCCATGATAACCAAACTCAACATTACACAACATTTGAACAAGTGTTCAAAACAGCACAGGTTACTCTCAACTCCAGCCTTTAAAACAAGTGCACTGAATACTAGACCTTTCCAGTTCTATTCCCATTAATACAGCTAGCCAAGCAATTTGCTTTGAAACAACTAAATGTGCTATGGAAAAATACCAAAACCATACCAATGCTCCTTTCCCTTTTTAAAAATTACAGTAATATATATTTCAGGTGAGATTAGTAGGAGTAGCAAACCACTTTTATTTGCTACTGATGCTGTCTACTTGATTCAAGATCATTTCACTGTATTCATCTCAGTACGTTTGTTAAAACTCGTATAATGTGCTTCCATAAGACTATTGGTTTTACCTTACATATACACAGGAACAACTAATGCAAGAAAAGTAAATTTCATTGATAAGGGAAAGTATCAGTAGCTGTTTCCCATAAGACAAATTCCATAGAATTCTGACAAAATCCAGATGATCTACCATGTCAGATAAAGAGAAGTTGCACCTCAGACGATTATAAATATTCTATAAGTCCACATTTGAATAGGGACAAAAAATCAGCATCATGAAAAGATTAACATTACATAAATGACAAATTCTTAAGACCTATGTCTCCAGCAGATATTTAGCATTGATTTGCACCCCTGCATGCAGGTCATACTACCTGCTTTTAACTTACATGGTCAATAAAGCTTGCAGATCATCATCAGCCAGTGGCAACTTAAACGACTTGCAAATAGTCCTGCACACCTCACGGGGCAGCACTCCACATCTACTCAAAAGAAAGAGAAGGGCAGAAGTGTACATGAGGTATTTTCCAGATTGATTTCAAATGAATGTTGCTGTAAATAGGAAAACATGTAAAGAGTATCAGGCTAGAGGTAAAGAAAACAAGGTTTTATGAAATTCAGCTACTATAAAGCCGAGAAGCTTGAATTGAACATGATGGCCTGTCTCTCCCATGCTGATGTCCTTAGTGATTCTCTGTGATTCTTTATCTATGCTACCAGGGTACAAAAAGGGCAAATGAGTCATACAAAGATTCAGCTGCAAATACATCTTTTTTTCCATTAAATCACTATTTTTCCTCTTTGTTTTAGAACACTGTGTTTTGCCTGTGAATGGGCATCTCATTATGTCACAGAATGCTCAGGACAGAATCTATAATAAAAAGTCCAGCAGCAAAATGAAAAAGAGATAAAAAGGCTATCCTTTTCTTTCAACTCTCAAATGATGAGAGAGGCTTAACAAACAATATTCTTTGGCTGCAATATATAATTTGCTCAGCAACAACCAGAAAAGTAGGTCTACAAGCAGAGATTTCCAAATAACAGCTTAGGATAAATAGAAGAATCTTACTTTTCACGGTCATTGTATTGAAGCACTGCAGTCAGTTGTTCAAAATTCTCAAACCTATTTTTCTTTAGTTGTTCTTGAGCCACTGCAAGGAGGTAGTGGAGGTCTGTTTCACGTTCATCTTTCACACCGTAATAACGCCCAAGAGTCATCATTTCATGGTCTGAAAATGCTTCACCAGTGATACTGACTATCAAATTTCTGTTCACAAAAACAACAGCCTACATTACATTTCAGTATAGGAGTTAAAAACAGTTAATAATCACTCAGTTTTATGAGAGGAAAAAAAAGTGCACTCATTATATAATGCTGTATTCAGACCTTTAAAGAATGCATCTACTTAAATTTGAATTTCAGATCTCTTCCATAATGGAAATTACCTGAACTCTTAAACTTTGCAGGATGTCCACATTTCCTCAGTAGTTGGCTAAACATACAAAATTACAAAATAATCATGACTGAAGCCTTTTTCCAGAGATACCATACTGGCATGGAATATCAGCAGAGATATTTTGGCATCACATTTATGCAAGAGGATAGTGAATTAACAAAATTCTAACAACAAACACAATTTTTCACTTGCTTCGTCTCAGAGGCTTGTGCAGTCCTGTTCTAAGAAGATGTCTCTTTGCAAAATACAATTGTACATACACAGCTATTCAAAAAAGGATGCTAAACACAGTACAGTGTCTACTTTGAGCTACTGGTTTTTTTTTATTAAGTAGATTAAAAACATCCTTTATGTACAGTGGCAGGAGATAAATATAAGGAAAAAACAGGTTGTCGACAGTAGCAAACCTTGAGATTATGCAGACTTAATGACCAAACCTCAGTAACTTACTATTATGACTTATATTGTAGCAGCATTCAGAGATCCAGTCAAAACTAGAGCCTGGAGTAATAGTACTGCAAACACAAAGAAGAGGACAATACTGCCAGATTAGCCTGGCACTCTAAATGCTTGGGCTGGCAAAACTGAAAGCATGAACACCATCCATCTGAATATTTCCACTAGATTCTTCTAGTGTCAGGATTTTAAAGGTCTTTTATTTTCTCAAGTCAGTTAACAATCAAGTCACTAAAACTCTTAGATAAAATTACTGTCTTATTTGGGAAATTAAGCACTATTTTTGTGATTGCTAGGGACTACTGAGTGAGACCCAAGATTCACAAATGGAATTACATCTAAACTCTTCCTGACAAAAAGAAACAAATTGCAGCAATTGTTCCCACAGCCTAGTTATCTTTTGTTTTACTTTTCTTCTTGTTCTAGAAGAATAAAACAGATTGCAATCTGAATTTGGTAGAGAAAGAAAATATAACCATTAAATGCTTAATAGAGCTGTGTCCAAAGCTGAATTGAAGATAGGCATCTTTGTTAAACCCACATGGCTCTTTTGTCTTTAACAGCAAACAGTCTTGCCAGTAACTTAATGAGACAAAGAAGCTTGGATAGAACCATGGGATGCACAGGCATCTACGCTTTAGTTCTTTCTCTCTTCTTTTTTTAACAAAGCTTTCAATAGTTTTAATGATAGCTTAGGGGATAGCTTCAGTGCACACCATGCATTTATTTTCTGGATGATGTGCCATAGATTTGGGTTCTGAAAGTAGTTAAATTGTATAATTACAATTTTGTTCACTACATCATACTTATAGGTGTATTTTTAAATGCAGCTCATAAATTCACTTAGGTAGAAAGCAAGAAATCTGAACAGCCAAATCCAGAGCATAGCAAAGCTTTAGCTGTATTTAAGATAAGAGGATTATCATGCTGGTTGAAGCTGTCACACAGATAATTGCCTTTACTAAAAATAATCATTTATAGCTAGTCAGAATTATGAAATGCCATGACAGATTAAAAATAAACATTGATGTACACAAGAAAATACAAAACTGAAAGGAAAATACAAAACTGAGAGAAAAATACATTCTATTCACAGAAAAATATATTTGACTTTTCAGAGATGCAAAGAAGTGCTGTCATCTTTGCCAGTAAAAATGTTTCTTCCATTCTGATAAGACACATGGATAATAAAAAGAAGAGAGCCTTTAGATTACTGATTATAATATAAATGAACAGAAACAAAACCTACTCTCACTATAAAGCACAAAAGTTAAATGTTCGTAAGAGGTAAATTCTTCCTCTGGCCATGTGAATGCTTCCTGTTAGACCCCCTGTGGTCCCACCACAGGAGGGATGTAGGCCATTAGTAGCTGTTCAGCCTGGCCCAGGTGAGCATTGAGGGTTAGACAACACTTATTACAGGGTTCCCCTGCTTCCTCTCTTGCTCATGAAGAGGGCTACTGCATTTTTATTACTGAAACCAAGTGCCTCAATACCATATAACTAGACATACCTACTTCAAGCTACAGAACAGCACTACCCTAAATTAAACAGCTGGGCTGTTCACAGCTGCACAGAATATGACTATGATTAAATTTACACTCAACTGAGCCTCTTTTTGATAAAATTAAAACCTTTCTCTGCTGTTTGAAAGAACAATCATCCCTCCTAAAAGTGTGCTCCACTAATTTTGTCATGCAAATATTCTGAACTTTGACCTGCTCCTAGTGCATGTAAGAAGATGAAGTTTTGCAGATGATTATTTCATAATTTAAATAAAAACTGTAATTATTTTATTTTAAATGGTTATTGTCCATATAAATTAAAACCCTATTCCAAGTGCTATAAAGTATATCCAGATACACATTAACTTTAATTTTCTCCCCTTCTTACTCTAGTAATGACATTTCCCCTTCCAATGCAATTAACAATTCAAAATCTTGCTTCTGTCAAGTAAAATATTTGAGTCTTGAAATATTTGACCAAAAGCTGCCAATTAGTGTGGCCTCTTAGTTTAAATCATACCTTTTAATCACTTATTTTTAATTTCTGAATACCAGCTTGTTTTAATTTCTCACTACTTTGAATTGCTGGAAGAACCTTACGGTGATCTATATCTCTTCTGAGATATTGCAGAAGCAATTTCTGCCTTGGTTAACATCCCTATCGGGCTGGCATTCCACACAATACACACCTACTTATATGCTTTAGTCATTATGGCAGTTCCTAAATACATCATGTATTACCACTGTGAAAAACAATTGCTTCTAGATAAAATTTCCTCCTCTATTCCACATCATTAACTTTACCAGCACCCAACACAGTTCATATGCTCAAGTATTCTGGCTGTGGAATAAACTGAAATCAGCCTGCATCTGAGCATGACTTCCTCTTTCATGTATCTATACATTTGCCCATTGCCATATCTGGATCATTACCAGAATCAGTAATTAAAACCCCAAATAACATTTTCAAGAGGTAACCCAAACATTACTTCTTGAAGACTATGGACTTTTCTTTACCTTTCAATGTGTATATTACTGCTGACTTCTTCACAGTACCCTGTGCTATCTCCATAAAAAGTAGAAAGATTTGAGTTGTGCTTTTCAGCTTACTTGAAACTACCACATTTTTCCTTTTTTCTGGAACATGGATTCTATGATTCTGATTGACTTTTTCACACACAATCTCCAAGTAAATGCAATCCAAATGTACGCCACTTGTCAGCTAACACCGATGCAGAAAGCATCAAGAAAGTCATGCTCTGTAAATTTTGGGGGAATGCGCCCTCATTAAATACTAAAAACCAAAATCCACTGTCTTACCTGAAAGCATCATACTCAATCACCTTGTTATGGTCTGGGTCGGTGGCTGCAAACAACTGTCTGATTTCCCAGGAACGAGGTTTGGTTATAACTTTCAGCTTCTTGAGGATGACACCAACATCAGCCACAGAGAACTTAACAGAGAAGAGCAAGACATAGATTAGAGAGAAAACCATTATGCAACCAACTATGCATGTACCAACAATAGTTGTCAAGAAGCAGAGGAACTGTGAACTGCTAAGAATTATCAGTTTCTCCATCGCCTCACTTCAAATGCATAAATAAGCACCGTGTGAAGTTTGGCCGGAACTTTGGTACTGAAAAAAATTTGCTTCCTGCCAAGAATATAAAAAAATTAAACAAAAAAAAATTAGATCATGCACTCTCAGGAAGCTATTCCATCTACATAAAAGGAGATACACTCTCGCTTCAAATATCGTATTGCTAAAGAAGAAGTACAAACATTTAAAGTAGAGTTCCAGTAACTTGTTCTTCGTTTTATGTTGGTGCACCTCACTTAATTCTCAATTAATAAACTTCACCAAGTTAAAACTGATGTTTTCACGATTGTCTTCAATTAACTGTTCCAACATATTCTCATTCATATTAGACTATGCTGTCTTACATACTTAGAATTAGCAGAACGAAAATCTGTTAGGAACCAGTTTCTCTAGAAATGGGTTTTTAAAGTCTCTATGACACTGCCAGAACAGCACAATTTGGTCCAAGTTTAATTATTACATCACTGGTTGCAGGTAACATTCTTAGATTTAGAAAATATGATCACTGCCTATGCCAAAACTCCAGGTACAACCCTGCCATGCAATGCCATGCAAGGCAGTGGTGTGGAGCAGCTGGACAAGCAATCAAAAAGTTTTAGAGACCACAGTAACATTTTTAGCTCCTTTCCCAAATGGCACCAGCAGTCCTCAAATCATGCTAGGCCTACTGATGTCTTGGGAGTCCTGCAGGTTCACTCATTTTAATGAGCCAGCAGACACTGAACAATTAAAACTTGCACTATGGACCTTCTGATCTACAAAAGATCCGGACGAATGGGCAGAGTAACACAGCTTAACAAACCCTCCTGGATATTTTCCCTAGGCATGCTCTCAGCAAGCCTAAACAAAAGGGCAGCTCTGGAGAAGGTTTGATGAAGGCAAAATTCATGCTGCTGCCCCATCATGAGCTATGAAACATATGCACCCCAGCTGTGTATTTATTGTTGCTTTCCCCTCTGAAGGCCATGTCAAAAGGTGTGTATTGAGTGAAACTCGTTACAAACTGTAAGCTTAAATTTCTGACTGCGATATGAATTTCTAAGATTACAATGGAAACATTTTGGCAGATAAATACTCATGAACCCAAAAATCCAATCCAGGTAATAAAGTAGCCTAATCAGTAAGACTCAAACTTAGATGTGCTCATATCTTGAGTACTGTACACTGTTCCAGTCTCCACATCTCACAGTTGCCTTGCAAGGACAGACTAAAAAGGCTGAGGGGGAAGAGTGTCTGAGATTTACAAAATTATGAAAGTGGTGCAAAAGGTGAATGGAGAACTTCACTAAACCCCAAAACACTAGAATTGGCATTTAAACTAGTGAGAGGTTGGTTTAAAACAGATAAAAGACACTTCTTCTATCATATATTTTTTACATAGCAGGCAGTGAACTTTTCAACTTGCTACCACAGAAAGCTGTGGAAACAGAGAGTAGCTGTAGGGTAGAACAATTTGGGAACAAGAGGTCTATAAACAATCTCAAGAAGGAATAGGCAGGGAATACACCTTCTAACAACCCTCATACAATAAAAGTGGATGCTGAGAAAGTAGAAGGGGAAAGGACTGTAAAGAGTGGCCAAGCTTGCACAGACTGCATAGCTATCATCTCCTAAATCCATTGCTATCAGAGAGCACTGGACTGTGAGCTTTGGATGAAGAAAGTAGGTATAAATAATTCTGAAAAATATACAGAAAAGGCACAGTCTTCAAAGATAATAGAAAATAACAAGAGCCTGCTTCACCTCATTTGCATGCTTCTCCATGTAGTTGAATGTGTACTCATCGGCATCCACCAAAAGAAAGTTGTGACCATGGAAACAAACTCTGGCTCCAACAAACAGATCCTGAGCCTTGAAGTATTCAGATGGCTCACTCTTAAAAAGCTCCTGCCCAGGCTTCTTAATGCGACCTCTTTCCAAGAACTTCCCACCATGTATCCCTATGGAAATAGAATTCTTAATGATTAATTGTGGCTCTACTTTGAAAAAAGAAGAAAAACCCCAAACACCCAAAAGAAGAGGCAAAAACCTCTCCAAACCAGTTTATTTGTATTTAAATATTAATTTTCATCCTTGAGTTTCTTGTCTCGTAATATACTGTCCCCCTCCCTCTCAGTGCAAAAAGAACTGTCCCTGTCAGTGTCCACAGCAACAGTTATATTGTGCATATTCTGTGGCATGTATCACTTGAATGCCTACCAAACACCTTTCCCTTTTTTCTTTTCTTTAAAATGGGTCAAAAATGGGTCTATTCAAATCATTCCCATAACCCTGTTGCCAGCTTTGGGACTGCCCCTTGAGAAATATAAGAAGCAAAACGTAAGATGCAGGCAATTACCCTTGAACTGTTAAAGAAAGAGAAAATTTCACAAATTAGGACAACACAGTCCTACAAAGATCACAAATTCTGCTGCAGGGTAGTTCTAGCTTGTTTTTAAGGGCTTTTGAATGTAAAATAGTGATAGGAGTGATACAACACTATCTTCCTCAAAGTGTTCTGCCCATGCAATTTAATTGTGATCTGTTATTTCCCTTGTGAGTTGGGCATGTTACATTATTTCTTTTCATATTATAATGATTTTATTCATGACACCGGAAACTGCATGTGGTACTCAAGGGTCTATAAGATACTAAAAGGAACATTTTGCTTACCGGTAATGTGCTCTCATGCACTACAAGATTGCATTGTGTGTACCAAGCTTTCTAGAAAACATTCTGTCACATGTTTAGTTTCACCAGGATATGTGTCCTACCACAACTTTGGAGTGCCTGGGATTTGTTTCCTGTTTATATTTGAGCTTTCAAGCCAAAAGCCAAAAGCATACTTTAGTAATGTTTAATGACATCTTACATATTAGGTACTGATGTAAGTTCAATGAAAGGCTGATGAACAATGTAATAAAATGCCTTTTATAGTCAAAATTAGAAATGAATGTGAAACCCAAACTACTTATGAAACCAGATTTTGGAGCAGGTTTGTCTTAATTGCTTTATTAGCACTATAAAAGCAAAAGACAAAAAATACACTATGGTAGTGGTCAGATCTAGCTTGACTCAAAAAACATTTCAAATCACTAATGTAACTCGAGTCTTAACACATTCCTTTTCCCCTAGCTATTAAAATAAATATGAAAATTTGGGTTATATAATCCTGGTAACTCTTTGTAATAGTTAAATAGAACTGGTCTCTGTAACATTGGAATTTCATTTTTGTCTCTATTTCCCTGCAATTGTGCACTTAGATTGGAAACTCACTGTAATATCTCTGTTCCGTAATTGTTTTTTAAATGTTATGGGTTAGTTCATTTCAAGTGGTATAAAGAAAAACAACCAAAAATATCTCATTGGGTTAGTGATTTTACACTGAAATCTGATGAGAAATTTTGATGGAAATCTACAAAAGCCAGGCTCAAAGCACAAAATAAACACCACAACCAAAGACCCTCTTCCATTAAGATCAGATCAGACTTTTGCAGGTGTTTGTACAGCTGTTGGCTTGCTCTTACACCGAGTAAAAAAGTGGTTGTGCTCTTCTGCATGGGGAGCCAAAGTTCTCATGCTTTGACCCCTTTCTCAAAAAGTGTTTCAAGATGTCCAGGCCTGTATATTTTAAATGCAGTTTCCCAGTGTTATTAACAGTGTGAAGTACCTCACTACAACCTTCAGAATGTTGGACTGACAAAAGTAAGGGCAACTTATTACTTCTATTCTAGGACTGAGATTTGAAACATTTTCACTTGTCAATTTGCATCAACTCATGCAAATAAAAAGGCAAAAAATATCCCTTTGAACCTGTGCACAAAAGGGATGGTTATTTTGGGAGTTATTTACTGTTTTAACACATCCCTTCTCTAAGACGTGCTCAAGCTTACTCTTCCCCCACCCCATCCACTTCAATATTTTTCTTTCTCACATAAAAATGTTCTTCCATTTTGCATGTCTTGGTCCTTTTTCTTTGCTGCTTTTATCTGAACTCTGCAAAACCTTCTCATTCTTAACCTGAAAGAAACCCATTCACTTTTTCTTCAAACATGACTAAAATGAGGGGGAGAGAGAGAGAAGAGAAAGAAGAGAAAGGGGGAAGAAAGAAGGAAGGTGGGAACAAAGAAACTCAGGATATGTATTGCAGCCCTTGGGTGTGGCAGAAGGACCTGAATTTTTGAGTGTGCAAAACCTCCTTGGACAGTGTTAAATAACTGATAAGGGTGCAGCAAGCCAAACCTGGTGCAGTCTTGTCCTCACTGCCTTGCAGGAGAGTTTTCTGGAGTTAAGCATCCTCCAGGAGGGGTTCCAGGCTCTCTGGAGCCTTGTCTAGTTGCAGTGATGCAAAGGTGTGACCAGGAGTGACCGAATGGGCAATACATATGATTATATATATATGATATAATTTAACAATGCAGCTGTACCTTTAGACCTTCATGTCTCTGGATATAGAGAATGCCAATCAAAAATTTCATTCCTGAGTGGAGAACTGAGCTGCTTTTGAGGCTCACAGCAGCATTACATAACAAAACCATATATACATATATATAAAAGTGTATGTGTATTTAGCTGTAATAAAAATTTCATAAGTTACAGGCCACTGGACGGCAGGAAACTAGTGAAATAACAATGACAGGACACTGCTGCCATAAACAATGCTAAATCTTGATGTTCCAGTGGAGAGCAGGGCTTACTGGGAATGCTCGTTGAAGCCTAAGCATGTACTCTACACGTTTTCAAAACGTATCTCAGAGAATTGCTTGTATCCTAGTTGGGGGTGAGGTTCCTATTTATGAATTCTTAATATAGTTGGATACAGACAAGGATGCCATTAGAAGTTCTTTGCACTGAAAAGGCTCAGGCCTTCCCAAAAACGTACTCATGTGCAGGGGGTAGCCAAAAGGACTTAGCAGCACCACTGGCACAGAAAAAGTTCCCCAGGAATACAGAAGTGTCTAGATATTCACCACACCTTCATTTTATATGGATGTGATGTGCATCATAGGTCTGAGAAAGATTAACTTCAGAAATCATTTTCAGTAAAGGCTTAAGCGTAGGGTGTCAAGAATACTTAGTCCTTAAGCTGAATAACTGGACCCTACAAAGTCACCTGCTAGCAGCAAAGCCTGAAGCAAAGGGAAGGGAACAGTCCTCCCTAGTCTTTCCTCTAAACAGTGAGCTGGAAGTACCAAATAGGCAAGTTCTGAGCACAGTGAGCTGGTCACACTGCAGGGTGTACCTCAAATAACATACTAAGGTGCTCTGTGCCAAGAAGCTGATACAAGGCAACTTTGGCAGTATAAAAAGAGCTAGCCATAAAGTTCCACAAGAGCTTAATATGGTAACTAAGGAAACCTTCTATTACTCACTTTTCCTTATCTTTGGGAGAATGTGATTTCCTGATTTCTTTTTCTCTCTGTAGTTTTATCAGAGGCTGACAGCAGCTTTTAAGAGTCAGTCCTTCAACTGCACGTTGAGAGGTGCCAGAGTACTTCTGGATGTTAACTGCTCTGACACTGCTCCTGCAGATGTTTTGTGGGCTTCAACAGAAATACCCTAATGTCTCCAACAGGGTCATGTTTAGCCAAGGCTTCCTAATCTGTCTGAGTGACAGAATGACTTTCTGACATCCCTCCCAGTGCTATGTACTTCTATCCATGCATAAGACACTCAAAGGAAATAAAAACATGCTTGAAAATCACAAAACCTTTCATACCCTCAGTTGGAGGCAGCCTACAACAGAAAACAGTGGTCGAAAGAATCTAATCATTACAACATTGAGTGACCATGCTCCAGCAATAGAATAAATGTGATCAAGCAATTGAGAAGTAACAAAGCATTTGTCACTTCAACATTGATAGTCTGGCTCTTGAAATTCAATTTTGTATACACACACATGTAAAGACACTAGCACAGGGCAGTCTTTATTCTTTATTGCTCAACATTACATCATTAATGTACGTTAAAAAATATAACAGCTGTTTTGCTTTCATGAGCTGCTTCTATACAATGAATGCTATATTGATTTCATAACACCTTAACAAAAAAAAAAAAAGGATTTATTCTTTCATTCTTGATGTCTCACATTTTCCTGTTCCTATTTATCATCAGTTATAATACAATTCCTGTAAGTTATCCGCAACAAAAGCAAATGTTTAAAGGCCAAATTTGCAAATTAAAATGTAACAAAAGTTCAAATGCATTAAACTTCCAGTTCCCAAAGGATATTCTGAAGTACTGTCATACAATAAAGAGTGTTATTCTGAGTGCTGAAGATTATAAATTACTATGACATTCAGCTATGCAAACTAGTGCAGCAGAGCTGTTGATGTAATTCGCATTGCATTTAGAAATCCACATCCCTGCTTCTGCTAGTGCTGTCTGGCACAATGTTTATTGTAAGTGCTTATGAAATGAGTGTGGCAACTTGGGAGTGATTGCAAGACATTAGTACATCTCACCTGAGTTTCGTTGTACATGTTCAAAAACTGAAATGGTGTCATCACTCAGGAAGTAGGAAATTATTAATTTCCTATCCTTGTCAATAGGACTATCTGTGATGAGTTTTGCAAGAAAGCGCAGTATGTTACTTTCCATGCCAATTCTAAAAAGCAAAAGAGGTAAGAAATAAAAAACAGAGTATGAGAAAAGTTTTCATCACTAAGAGATGCATCCTCCTGAGTTTTGTAGCATACATTAATTGTGTTATTTCTGGACCAAGCAGTGAAATGGCAGAAATTTCCCTACTTTATCAGAAAACATTTTCAGCTTAAAGAACCAGCTAAAATCAGCCAGATAGAAAGGAATAATTTTCAGGGGAAAATTATTTCTCTGCTGCAAGTCTGGAATGAATTTGTATTCAAATGCAGTTGCAAATCAAGCTCAAAGGTTCTTTCTAGAAAAGTTATGAAGGAATAACATCTTTAGTTATGTATATTTTCAAATCAAATTCTGAATTGAAATACATACTAGGATTATTTCCACAAAATTAGGCCCACCAGATGATCTTACTAGTTAGATATTTGTTATGTGATTATGTTTTAAATGATTTACAGTACCGCTATATGCACTATCAATACATTCCCAAGCCTGCTTCTAATAGCATTCTTCTTTTATGGAGGTTCTATGGGTGAATCTCTAGCATGTAACTTTGCTTTCAGCTTAGGCTTCAACACCACACCCCTACCAAATAATTTTGTAATGGAAAGTAAAAGGTTAATGCTTTAATATTGCTACAGCAAACTGCATGAAATTCATCAGACAAAAAAAGTAAATGCCAGAAAGTCAAACAGGAAAACAAATCACTGTTGGAATGATTCCTGACTAACTCCTCAATGCAGAGTTCCATGAAATTCCCACTGAAAACAGCAGAAGGGAATCATAGAATCAACTACTTTGGAAAAGACCTTTAAGACCATCAAGTCCAACCTTAAAAACATAAAGGGGAAAGCACGAATGCAGTCCCCACTACCACAAATTATGCAGCCAGGTTTCCCACATTTGCGGAAATCACAGGAGTCAACACATCCAGAGTGCAGGGGATGAGGCTCACCCTGTGAAAACAACCTGCCTGATCATGGTATCTCCCCTGCCAGATAAGGGTATGTGAGATGGAAAGGTCAGAATATTTGCTTTCTCAAAAGGGAAATTTTCCTGAGTTTGGAGAAAATTGGAGTACCATGTTACTAAACCAGTCCTCATGCTCCTGTCCCTTAAAGTCTGATGAGCTGCATATTTTGCTAAAAAAAATAAATAAATCTCTACTTAACATTTATCTCCTTCACAAAAAGACATAATTAAAAAAGTTGGAATTATTTTTCACTGAAATACCTGTCTTTCTCCAGGAATTTCTTGAAATCTTTTGCTGGAGGCTTGAGAATTAGACCCATACAGGAGCACAGAGAATCCTCTTCAGAACCAAATCCAGTATACGGAGGAAATGTTTTTTCTGGTTTTGGAGGTGGTGGAGCCTTATATGGAACTGGGGTGAAATCCTCTGCAACAAAGACAGTAAAGACTTACTAATTACTGTTCTGATGAAGCCATTCTACTAAGGATTTAAACTTTCAATATGAATATTTATTCACCTATTTCTGTAACAGAGCACTGATCAAAGTCAAACCAGGATCCCTCTTACTGTTACAGGGTAGAAAAAAATTCCATAGAAGCCAGCAGCAAAATTACTGTTTCTTCAAAAGTTTCAGGATTTCATCTATAATCTTAAAAATGTTTAACAAATACCATTAACGCAAAAGGAAAGCCAAACAGTTTTTAAAAGGGATAAATAATAAATTAACAATACTGAATCAGTTTTTCCATTTTATCCTTTGAGACAACATGATTAAGTAAATACTTGGTTTAGGAGTTTCCTGCCTTCTCCTTTTTGCCAGATGAAAATAAATGCCTCAATAAATAAAATTTTGTTCGTTATTTAAATCATACACATATAAGAATAATTTCGTACATTTAAGCCAATAGCTTCAGTCCACATGTCACTTTATCCAGAGTTTCAGAAGCTTGGTTTTTCCTCATTTTCCTCAGTCTCACATCTTTCTGCGCAGTGATCAACAGTCCCAGCTGTCCCACATACACATCAGGAGCTCTCTTGACTCAGCAGAGACATGTCTGGTCAGGGACCTTCACTCACTCCCCATATGGGTTTCTCCCAAAAGCCCTGCTATGCTATGGACCCTCCTTACTCCTCTCTTGGTGAAAACCTTACAGTCCCATTTGGCCCCTTGTTACTTCCCTGCACTGCTCTTTTACTGCCACACAGCTTCAAGCTGCCAGTGGGGTTCACATAAAACTTCAACAGAGTAATACAGTCTGCTGGTTAAATAAGGTTAATGGAAAAGGTGAGAAGAAAAAAGTAACTTGTATATGGCAGAAAGTAAATAGTCAGACCTGAGTCACAGAATCATAGAATCATAGAATAGTTAAGGTTGGAAAGGACCTTAAGATCAACTAGTTCCAACACCCCTGCCATGGGCAGGGATACCTCACACTAAATCCTATCACCCAAAGCCTCGTCCAACCTGGTCTTCAACACTGCCAGGGATGGAGCATTCACAACCTCCCTGGGCAACCTGTTCCAGTGCCTCACCACCCTAACAGGAAAGAATTTCCTCCTTATATCCAGTCTAAACTTCCCTTGTTTAAGTTTTAACCCGTTACCCCTTGTCCTGTCACTGCAGTCCTTAATGAAGAGTCCCGCCCCACCATCCCTTATAGGCCCCCTTCAGATACTGGAAGGCTGCTATGAGGTCTCCACGCAGCCTTCTCTTCTCCAGGATCAACAGCCCCAACTTTCTCAGCCTGTCTTCATACGGGAGGTGCTCCAGTCCCCTGATCATCCTCATGGCCCTCCTCTGGACTGGTTCCAACAGTTCCATGTCCTTTTTATGTTGAGGACACCAGAACTGCACACAATAATCCAGGTGAGGTCCCACAAGAGCAGAGTAGAGGGGCAGGATCACCTCCTTCGGCCTGCTGGTCACATTCCTTTTGATGCAGCCCAGGATACGGTTGGCTTTCTGGGCTGCAAGCACACACTGAAGCTGGCTCATGTTCATTTTTCTCATCAACCAGCACCCCCAAGTCCTTCTCCACAGGGCTGCTCTGAATCTCTTCTCTGCCCAACCTCCAGCTGTGCCTGGGATGGCTCCGACCCAGGTGTAGGACCTTGCACTTGGCATCGTTAAACTTCATGAGGTTGGCATCAGCCCACCTCACAAGCGTGTCAAGGTCCCTCTGGATGGCATTCCTTCCCTCCAGCGTATCAACAGAACCACACAGCTTGGTGTCATCGGCAAACTTGCTGAGGGCACACTCAATCCCACTGTCCATGTCAGCGACGAAGATGTTGAACAAGACCGGTCCCAACACCCATCCCTGAGGGACACCACTCGTTACTGGTCTCCAGCTGGACACTGAGCTGTTGACCACAACTCTTTGTGTGCAGACATCCAGCCAGTTCTTTATCCACCGAGTGGTCCATCCATCGAATTGATGTCTCTCTAGTTTAGAGACAAGGATGTCGTGTGGGACAGTGTCGAACGCTTTGCACAAGTCCAGGTAGATGACATCAACTGTTCTACCCCTGTCCATCAGTTCTGTAGCCCCATCGTAGAAGGCCACCAAATTGGTCAGGCAGGATTTCCCCTTAGTGAAGCCATGCTGGCTGTCACCAAGCACCTTGTTGTTTTTCATGTGCCTTAGCATCCCTTCCAGGAGAATCTGCTCCAAGATTTTGCCAGGCACAGAGGTGAGACTGACTGGTCTGTAACTGCTGGGGTCATCCATTTTCCCCTTCTTGAAAATGGGGGTTATATTTCCCTTTTTCCAGTCATCGGGAACTTCACCTGACTGCCATGATTTCTCAAATATGATGGCCAGCGGCTTAGCAACTTCATTTCCCAGCTCCTTCAGGACCCGCGGATGGATCTCATCAGCACCCATGGACTTGTGCACGTTCAGATTTTTAAGATGGTCTCGAACCGGTTCCTCTCCTACAGTGGTCCAAGGTCTTCATTCTCACAGTCCCTGTGTCTGCCTTCCAAGACTTGGGTGGTGTGGTCAGAGCCTTTGCCAGTGAAGACCGAGGCAAAGAAGTCATTCAGAACCTCAGCCTTCTCCAAATCCTGTGTAGCCAGTTCTCCCAAGAGGTTCCTGAGGGGGCCTACGTTCTCCCTAGTCTGTTTCTTATTTGCTATGTACCTGTAGAATCCCTTCCTGTTATCCTTAATATCCCTAGCCAAGTTTAATTCTAACTGGGCCTTAGCTTTCCTAACCTGGTCCCTAGCTTCCTGGACAGCATCCCTGGACTCTTCCCATGCCACCTGTCCTTGCTTCCACTTATAATAAGCCTCTTTTTTCATTTGAGTTTTCCTCAGCAGCTCCTTATCCACCTAAGGAGGTTTCCTGGCCCACCTGCTGCACTTCCTTCTTGTCAAATGGAAGAATCAAATGGAAACATAAATCACAGGAACACAGGATAATTCAGGCTGGCCAGGACCTTGGTAGGTCTCTTGCCCTGACCCTCCTAAACTTGCACTGGATGGTCCATGATTTGCCTGTCCTGGCAGACCCAAAAGAGGCATAGTACCTTGATGAGGTCTAACAAGCACTCAGAGGAGGGCAATAATCACCGTCTTGATATTGGGGCAGCCCAGGCTGTGGCTGGCCCTCTGTCTTATGGCCCTAAGCCCAGCTCGCTGCCCCCCACAACCTGCAACAATATGGGTGCAATTAGTAGGTCAGAGCCAAGCAGTGATGCATGGAGCAGCACCACCTCCACACCCAGATGGGTTGGAGATGCTGCCATGAAGAAAGGAAAGCTGGCTGGGCTAGCAAGTGAAAGACAAGCACCATGAGGCAAACTGAAAGAAGAGTGATCACAAACCACAGCCCAGGAGGCAAAGAGTGATATAAGTGACCGGTGTATCAAAGTGGGTCCCGTAAAATAAAGGGATTTTCTTTAAAACTTAACTTTTCTACCCAGAACTGAAGAGAGTTGAATAACCTAAACTTGTAGCATAGGTTTCAGAGCAAATAGAGGAGAATGACAAAACTGCTGTCACTCAGAATGTTTTCTAAACTGGTATGTGAATGAAATTTTTAAAAATGGCTGTATCAGACGATCAAAATCACATACTCTCTTAAAATCTTGACTAATAGCAGTGTGTTGTTGAAAAATAAGTTGAAAAGTGGTATGTAAGTTGAAAAAGATTGAAAACATTCACATGCTAGAGTTTTTCCCCTACTTGAAAACACAATGAGACCTCCTTTGGCGTTTACCTCTTAGACGAAAGGTCTGACTCGAAGAGCTAATGCCTTCATCTTAATCAGTCAAAAAGGGGGTTGGCAACACCATGCCAACATTTTTCTCCTTGTAAATCACATGTGTCCTTTCTGCAATCCAGAAGCAGATGATATATAAAGTCCATTCCTAAGTTTTCAAAGCAACCTTCACCACGAAAGAGTGCGTGCATGCAATACACTACTTCCTAAACACCACTTACGAGAAAACTGCCTCTCGAGGCATTTTCCATGTGCCCTATTATGCAAATGACAGAGGCGACTCTTGTCACAACAAACACGGAGGCCTCAAGCGGACTGTGCCGGGTCGCTGCGTGCCGCTAACACGAGTGTCCCACAGCCGCGCGGGGCGGCTCCCGCGCTACCACAGCGACACCTAGTGGTGGCGTAGCAGGAAGGTCCCTCGCAGCTCCCCCACCGCGCTCTGGTCCGGAACCCGGGTTTGTCTCATCAGCACCTTGATGCTTTTTATAAACCTTGAGGTTAAATTTTTAATTACGCAATACGTTGTCTGAGGAGGAGGACTTGGGGATGTTGACCGACGAGAAGCTCAATGTGATCTGGGCTGCATCAAAACCAGGGTGACCAAGATTGAAGGACGTGATTCTGCTCCTCTTGCTGATAGCTCTCTACTCTGAGACCCCACCTGGAGTACTGCGTTCATCTCTGAGCCCCCAACACAAGAGGGACGTGGACCTTATCAAGTGAGTCCAGAGGAGGCCATGAAGATGATCAGAGGGCTGGAGCACCTCTCCTATAAAGACAGGTTGAGAGAGCTGGGCTTGTTCAGCCTGGAGAAGAAAAGGCCCTAGGAAGACCTTAGAGCAGCCTTTCAAGTACCTGAAGGGGGCCTGCAAGAAATCTGGAGAAGGATCTTTACACGAGCAGGCACAGATAGGACAAGACATAATCTTGAGTTAGATATAAGGAGGAAGTTCTTTATTGTGAGGGTGGTGAAGCACTGCAACAGGCTTCCCAGAGACGCTGTGGCTGCCCCATCCCTGACAGTGTTCAAGGCCAGGTTGGATGGGGCTTTGAGCAACCTGGTATAGTGGAAGGCGTCCTTGCCCATGACGGGGACATTTAAGGTCCAGCTTTCTGGACCTTAAATTTGGAAGGTGATCTTTAAGGTCCCTTCCAACCCAAACCATTCTGTGATTCTGTGATTAACCTCCACTAATATGTTCTCCCTCACAGTCCAGAGGTTTGGAACAGCACTTTTTAGCAGAAATAAACCTTTTCTCTTCGTGCAGTTGGAAACAATTCATGTTCTGCCAAAAGAGTTTGGGAAGCTGGAACATTCAGTCGAGCTGATAAAAGACAAGCTAATGAGTTTACATGCAGGTCACAGCGTATCCACATTAACATTCATTAAGAAACACTAAAGCAATTCCCTTTGTATGCACTTCAGCACATGTGGATGAAAATTAGATTTACAAGCTAAAAGGAAGCTACATATTAAAAGGAATACTGTGTTAGCACCTGACAGAATGCTGAATCCCTCACAACCCCAGCTTGGAGTAAACAAATCCAAAGAAAAGTTCAGCACTTGGTTCCCATCCCATCCGAGGTAAAATGACCTTGTTTCATTCAGATTCACTGAAGAGAACACAAAACATGTATGTGCTACCTACAGTTTCCAGGATTTAAGAGGATTATGTATTCAGACTCTCTCCTGTGAAGGAAGAAATTCAGGAAGAAATTGCCATGGAGAAATACAGTTTATGAAACTAGTTAAAAACTCATTTCTGCAACTTCTGAACGGCCAGCAAGATGCAGTAGCATATATATGTCTATATATAGAGTTATATCTATATTCTATATAGATATATAGATATATAGTATATACAGCCATACCTCGGCTCAAAATGCATTTCATCTTTGCTCTGCTACACATCATTAGGGTGGAATCAGACAGACAACTTACACTTACACATAAAATACACTCCTCTCAAGGGTATCACTGTTTCTTAAGAAAATTACCTCTGTCCAGTCTGGAAAAGGAATGAGTGCTCTCTTCTTCCAAGTTATCACATTTTCAGTGTGAATGTACAGTGGATAGAGGGTATATTGAAAGTCTGGGATTACAAGTTTCTACATCTGGAAAGAATAACCCAGGTAATATCCCCATGGACAGTTTCACCCCTTGTTACTGCACTGACCGATGCCCCTGGGCTGGCACCAGGGGTTTATTTCACTTAGTACATCAAATGATTACCACATACTAGTAACTTTTTCTCATGAGTGAAACTTGAACAAGCAATGGGAACAGCAAGAAACAAAACAGTTCCAGCCACATCTTTAGCATATAAACAATCTGAAGATAGCACAACCAGGCTGGATGAGGCTTTGAGCAACCTGGTCCAGTGGAAGGTGTCCCTGCCCACAGCAGGGGGTTGGAATTAGTTGATCTTTAAGGTCTCTTCCAACCCAAACCATTCTATGATTCTGTGATAGCCTCCTCAGGAAGAAAAACTAAATTCCTCAAGAAGAAATTTTCTTCCACATAGACATCATTAAACCAGTTTAAATGAGCTCGCCTGCTTTCAGTTTCAGTATACACTCTTTAAGATTTTGGTACACACTGTAAGATTACCTTCTGCCCTCAATGAAGGAACTGTAGGAAAACTCTCAAATGTTAAATGAAACTATGTTTCAAGGAAGAGTCAAGTGCTACATAGTTTGGATCGAAGTGATAACCATACTGAATATCAGTAAACAGCAGACAGGAAAGAAATCCTGCCTTCAGAGGAAAAGGACCAATACCTTTGAGCATTACAGCCAAGAACAGGAGAAAAAAATCCCACTAGCCTTAGGCCGTATGAGAGGTGGTGATACCCCTGGAGGGATGACATTGTTAACATGATGTTTTCTATAAATAAGAGGACATGTATAACAAACAGCTGAGATGTGTTTTTTGTGAGATTGTGTTTCACAGATTAGGTAAGAAGTAAAAGAAGATGGCAATACCACCATCTTTATAACTTATACATTCAAGATTAAAGAAAATCCAGTGCTCACAGAAGAGTCTTACTTCAGGATTATTCCGGTTACCTGAGGAAAAAAGGCATCTGTAAATGCACAAGTATATTTAGAAGCTGTTGTTCAGTCTCCTACACATGGACCAGAGAGGTTAGACGCCAGAGAGGCTCTGATCTCTGACAAGCCTAGTGAAAATTGGCAGCAGGCTTTAATGCCCCCACTGAGGGAAAAGCAAGAAGTCAGCTGTTATCCAGCAGCAGCTGCCTGGCCAAAAGCACACATGTACTGGCCAGCCGATCACCCCACACACTGCTCTGCCCAAGCAGCAGGTCAGTGAGGGAGCCTGAGAAATGAGGGGGTGGGAGGGCGAGGAGAGCTGGGACAGGAGAGGGACCGCAGGGCGCTGCGAAAAGGCGTAACAGGCCTGGGAAGTGCTGGGACATTGAATGAAAAGCAAAAGGAAACCAGATTTTACTTGTTTTGTTCCTTCAGGAGCGATCCGTCATTTAAGAAAGAGCACTTTATACTCAACTTTGTGCTAAGATACTGTATTCAGCAAGAACGAGTATCAGCTTCCTCCACTGCACATCAGTCTCTTTCATCTGGGTGACCACAACACCTACATGGCTATAGAATACTTTTCGCCCCCTCTGAGGCTGCACTAGCAATTCTGGACAGACAATATCACACATTAAGACATATTCTCTTGCATTCATAGCACTGCTACATGACAGTAATGTCGTTAGCTTCCTATTGAAGGGCATTAGCTATTGTTTACCCATGGAAAAACACTCTTTTGCTTTCTACAAACAGTATAAAGAGTAAAACAGGCACCAACATTGGAAATATATCAGATACCATAATCATGCACTTCAAAGGAAATATAAACTGCCCTTAATTCTCCTAAAGGGCAAATTCCATCAGCAAGCAACTTACGCTGAAACTGCAGAGTCAAAAATAAATGTCAGCCTCTTTAATGGCTTTGGCAGAAGAGCATAAACTGAAGGGGAGTAATGTGAAAACACAATAACAAACAGCTGGATTGATGCCATGAGGTGCTAAGCGTTGTGCCTTGATGTAAGAACTAATTTATCCACTTGCTTACTCCTACTCAAGAAAATGGTCTCCCTGGACTCAAACTGCTTAATTGGATGGGAGCAGAATGCTGGGCACTTTGTGGCACTGAGTCCACCGACAGCACCTTGTATGTCCACCAGACACAAGAAAAATCTGTAACTCGCTAAGAATAAAAGGTGAACCCTCATCCCTTCTCTCTCAAAACCTGCTTTGAAGCCAAAAGCTACCCCGATTCTACTCGTAGTTCCTTCTAGTCAAAAAGTCATACCTCCATTTTTTTTTAATTCTGATGGGGAAAGCAGGAAAGAGTCTCACAGAAAATCCCAAGAATGTCTTAGCTCTAAGAAAGTGTGCATTTTCTGTGAACAAGACAGGCTGGATTAAGACGATAGATTTTTTTTCATGTTAGCCAGAGTCTCTGCCATAAAGATATGTATCCTTTAAAGATATGTGTAAAGCACTTCCCAGTTTCCCAAAGATCTCAGATAGAGCACATCTTTGTGCGCTTCATGTTAAGGAGGCAGAGAAACTTAAGAGAGCACTGGGGGGGAGGGTGGTGAGGAGGAGAGGAGGAAGATAAAAAACTACTTTGGATATTAAAGAATGGACTACGGAGAAAAACTGAAAGGTTTCCCCTAGCAGCAAATGGCCCAGAAGGAGGTTAGAATGGTAAGATGGTGTATTGGAATAGTGTTCTAATATGTACAAGGTTGCTATAAGAAGATGATACTGAGCAGTTGTTCTCCATGTCCAATAAAGGTAAGACAAAAAAGTTACTCTCTCAGTTTACACAAACCAACTTCAAGGTAGCTATTAAACAGCATTTCTAACACTAAGGTTAGGACCAGATACCTCAGGCAGCAAAGAAATCTCCTGTACTGAAGGATGCTGATAAAAGGCTTTACAAACACCAGTGACAATCTGTGTACATACACTATCCTGTCTCAGAACAATGGGAATGGACTAGATGACTTTTGAAAGTCCCTTCAAACCCAAACTATACTATGATTCTATGACTACATCACCTACTGTTCCAATTTTCTAGAATTCTGCACATCAGCAACTTCTGACTTCTCCAAACTTGCAAACCACTTAACTTTAACATCCAGACACATAACCAGTAATTACTGAGCCAGCAGTATAGGAGGAGAGGAGACTTTGTGTTGTTGCATTGCTTGGCTGATACAGAATGGTCAGCTGCATTTCATTTATTGCCTGCTGTGAGAAATCCCCATTCACTGTTCCAGGATATTTTGCTCAGACAGAGATTATTGCTGCCAAACAGCGGCAGTGGTCTTGGCTGAAGAAATTCTCAGGGAAGAACTCCCTGTTTTGCATCTCTGGAGTTATACTCACTATTATTGTAGATAATACTACAGTTATTGAATATGGCTTCCTCACACACCAGCTAGAATAAGAAAAGATTTATTTTGGTACAGACATGCTGAACTATTATTAAAAAGGTCCTAATGAGACATGTTTTGCCAATTAATAAATTTAGTGTTTGAATGGTAGTGCTACATCATTTAATTTTCCCAAAGCAGCTGCCAAGCTTTGATCCAAACATTACACTGTCTGATCACAAGTCAAGCTGAAAGAAATAGTCTACTCAGGTATTATGTTTCACAGTGTCAGAGAAAGGCCATATTAGGATCCCTCGAACCATCTCTGAACAGACACACACTTAGCTATATTTATTGAATGAATAAACTGCCAGAAATTAACTAAGTTGTTTTTGCAGGAAGATGTCCATAATAAAACCATTAGCAAGTCTGACTTGAGGGATTCAAAGACAGATAAATGAAAGCTCCTATTCTGCTTTTCTATTATGGACAGGGTTGCTAAATGTTTCCAGAATTCAGTGCTGAAATTTCATATGATATTTCTCTAATGGTCCAGAATACAGAAAACTGTTTTGTAAAAAACAATAATGTGATAGAGTACTACTGTTGTGTCAGAAAATCTTATTATGTGAGGATTTTGACATCCATATAAAATGAAATATAGCATAATGGGGAATAATTGAACTCATTCTACTTACCCACTCACTACACGCTCTTTACTATGTTCTGACTGCAAACACAGTGATTGGAATGGGATGGTGAAGGAGAGAAGAAGAAATAGCAGTCTATCCATATGACTATTTTGTCATTCTAGTTTTAAAATAGAGGCAGTTAGGAACAGAACATGTACATTATGTGTTAGTTTTCAATAGAGTAATATAGGAGAAAGCCCTTCTGGATCACCTGCAAAATTACTGCTTTGCTGTTAACAGCCTACAAGAGATTGTTATTGCTAAAGGTTTTAATGAACATGTTTTGTCAGTTATAAAATTCGAAGACAGCTCTGTCAAACTCTGAAGTATAAAAATGCTCATATGGAAAGGATAATTATCACTACTTACCGATTCCGTACTTTGTCCTGTAATATTCTTTAGTGAATTCATCACAATCACAGAGAATTATCTTCCTTCCCCACACATTAATTACTGCCCCTATTTTCAGGTCACTGTCTTTGTAAAATTCCTGGTGCACAGCTCCTGTCTAATAAAAGACGAACACTTGTACAGCAGCTCTATAATTCTCAGAATCCCACAACCTTCCTTAAAATCTAGGTCATTTAGTGTGTGTGATTTAAAATATAACCTTCACAGTCCATTTGAAAGTATTTTTCATTTAGCATGGGTCATGCTAAGCTACCTCACTTTTACAAGCATGGCATTTACATACAGTAAATCTGAGTAGTTTTCATTTGAGCTATTCTCCAGTGGCAACACAGTTTTACAAATAACTCTCTGTTGTAGAGAGTAACAACTACAGAAATTATGAAAGCTACTATACATTCAACAGCTAGAGGCATTCAATAGTAACTGACCTTACGATTGTCCAGAATATAACGGCCTTTGTTTCCTACTAAATTCCCAAGCACATTGAGAACAGTGCGATCAGTGATTGTACCCGGCTGATACAGCCCCATGGGAGCATGCTGCAAGAAAAGAGACCAACTCTTAAGAAATACAGTTAACAGTGAAGAAAGGGAACTCAATTACCTTAGAACTAGCAGGTTTTTTACAGAATGACTGTAACTGTAGTATTTTCTTGGGAGACCTTTTATTAATTTCTAAGTCAAATTTATACCACCAAACCTACTAGCCAACATATGCCAAACACCAGTACTGTATGCCAAAAGAAGTACTCAGAATCTTATTGTGCATCCAAGAGTAAAGTCTCCTTTTCCTTGGAAGCAAACAGAAAGCAGAAGTTAGCACACCCAAAGCAGCACATCAGCATCAACATCTGCTCTAAAAGCTATTATTTTGATTAGTCAATTATAAAAACATGCAGAAGAACCACTCAGGGCTGGTCCTACTCTGCTAGCCACTGCACAAATACAGGAGATTCAAGTCAGCATGATTCTATTGGTTAAAATGTTAATATTTTGGGGAGTTTCAAAATTACAATAATAATTTAGCCCACTAATATCATTCTTATTACACAAACACCTACATATTTTTAGATTACTAACAAACTGCTGATGCAGAGTAACCAAAGTGGGTAACCAAACCACCTTCTCTGACACCCCATGCACTTCAATGGTAGAAGAGGTCTGTTTACACAGAGCCACTGCTAAATGAGGACCTTGGAACAGAGGATGCACAAAGTGAGAAAAGTGCAGTATTTTGCTGTCAGGTTTTTACTACAAAATCTCTTGTACATCTATGGCATCATAAATAGATTGCCAATATTAGAAGGGAACAAGGGAAAAGATCCCCTAGTAGTTTACTCCAGCTGTGGGTTTAAGTTATTCCACCATCAGGATCTGTCTGGAGTGATACAGAAGTGTGTCCAGCTCATTAATTTTATAATCATAATGAGCTACAGAGGATACAACCCTCTTGAAGATTTCTCCAAGAGAAGCCTTCTCAAATAAGCACCTGATTAATGCCTGAAAAAGCTTATTCATGGATTCCTATTTAACCAGCTTTGCATAAGGTCCCAAATCTAGGAACTTAATTTTAAGAGATTGCTCTAGATTTGCTACACAGCAGTAATGGTACGGAATACTAAAACTGTACTTTTCCAAAGGTTCCAGATACCAGTCATGGATCAAATCTGAATTCACCTCAGTTCTACACTAGTTTATCTATCAATATTAGTTAATCTTCCGGACTTCCATCACTGCAGAGCTTTATTAAAACATTTAACTTAATACACTAACATGGGAGAAAGGAAATCATAGGATATCTTTCTGCCTAAATTTTCTGTCCTTTTAATTTAAGCAAGAGAAGGTTAAACTTTTTTTTACATGACTTATTGAACTGTCCTATGAATATGTGTGTAAAACCTAATCATGCAATTTTTATTAATACTCTAATGACACTTTCTAAATATCATTACAATCCTAATACAGGATTTTCAAAACAATGCATTTAATGTTTCTCAATAAGCTGAAGAACTTGAAATAAGTTGAAATTTTCATTCCTCACCTTTGGAAGCTTATCTCTTCTGAGGAACAGTGGAACTGCATCCCGGCCTGAGTTTATTGGTACAATTTCTTTAATATCAATAGTATCATCAGACAAGTAATAGTGCAGAACAAGTTCTCGTGGGTCATGAAACATGGATTGGGGGTCATCCCACACACAGAAAAAACGTAAAACATGTCCATCATGCTCTAGAAATTGTTTCAAAGTGTCAATGCGCTCATAAGGGCGAAATGGCGTCATACTATCCAGAGTCTGCAGATAAAGGTGAAATTAAAATAAACAACTTTTTAATTATTTGTTCTTAAAAACAGGATTCCAAACTGCAGGGTATCAGCTAATCTTATAATATGCTTTTAGGATTTTCAAATAATGCCACACAATTACATTTGCACTACTTATGCCATTACCAAAGAACTATTTTCAGGGCTGCTGTGCCCTCAGAAAACAGATGAAAACACTTTTGGATTGTTTTGATCCTTGTTTTTCTTGCAAGAACAGCCTTCAGATCAGAGAATTGTTAATTTATTTCAATAAATTATCCATGGTAATCCGATGACTACAACAACCAATAGCCTCACCTTCCCAATTTACTTCCTCGGGAATTATTTTTTATAAATCATCTGGCATAAAGAATTAATTATTTCTTTCCTGTTTGATGTCTCCTTTCTTTTAGCTTTAAGCCATAATTTATTAACTTTTGATTTATGTCATACAGTTGATGGGTGCCGGGTTCATATGTTCTCCTCTTCATATATACCCAACAGCCTGAAAAGGAATAGGAAATCTCCAACTAAAGATCTATTCCAGCTGATGTGATCTATGACAAAGGTCATCTACAGTCATGGTTGCTGCAAAACCAGTAGCACTGCCTTAAACTGGATCCCAGGATGATGATTTGAATCTGAAGACTGCATTTACATACTGTTAGTTACAGCCTCATAAAAATGGTGACATGAACAGGGTGTTTTTCCTAAGTCAAAATCCATCATGTCCAAAATGGGTTGAAGGGGCAAGACATCCCTAATCTACAAAATTCTGCAAAATTGCTTCAAAAGAAGAATGGTGACAGTGTAAGCTTAACTGTCTGAATAGAAAGAACTGTTGACTATGAGTAGTTTATATCACTGTCTAAATTTCTATTTATCCACTGATATATCTTCTAGCCTTAAAAATCTGAGAGAGAAAATGCACTTTATTTCAGAACATCAAATCTTAAAATAAGGAGAGCAGAACCAAGTTCTGCCTGCCAATGTACTTGCTGATCTGCAGTACTTGCCATTTCAGGCACCATCATGCTCATAGGCTGTAAGTCAGTTATTTACCTTCCCAGCAACATCTTTCCTCCATCCTGAAATTTGAAAATGCAATGAGCAACCAAATACAGCCACGGAGCTAGATAACATCAACAGCCATGGGGTATCATCTCCAACAACACAGAAATTTAAACCTAAGGGATTTGTTACATTTTTCAGTGGTCTTACTTTCTCATAGTATTCCTTACTTCCTTTCATACCTTCAGTTTCTGACCATCTGTTGGGAGTCTGGTACAAATCTATTTAACCCTGTTCAAAGCAGTCCGGACCAATGTGCCCTCAATAAACAAACAAAAAAAATCACCTTCCACAAGTTAGTCACAGGAAAGCAAGAGCATAAGCAGCCAGAATAACTTTTCCGTAATTTCTCAAAGAGTAAGAATATTAAGACATAGATTTTAGTAATTCTTAGCCTTCTCTTATTTCTTAAACCTTTTTCTCCTCTCCATCCTCTTCAGGCACACATATGCACAACACGTGAATGTTTTGCTTGTTCTTTTTACAAAGAAAAACCACAATCTAAGCAGGTTATGCAGTACCATATATAATCACACAGCTTGCCAGTATCAAGACAACTCAGCATGTGTTAATACACACCTGTTACCTGCAAGACCTGAGTAAGCGAAAAGCAACCTAGGGCCAGCCTGAGTCACCCCTCTGCAGAATTAGGAGATGTATTACAAACATTACTTTTCACTGGGGGACTGCAAAAAGGCTGAAAGCATGAATGAAATGAAACCAACACATTGGCCTGAGGGTGCCTCAGAGACATGCAAATTGCTGTACACATCTGAGTCACAACTACCTTCCATTTTTGTTGCTGAGAGCTACAGCAGTTCTTTCAACAGCAGCATTAAGATGAATGGAACAGATTCATGGAGTATTTGTTGTTTTCAGACTACTAGGCTGGATTTATCACAACCAGATGTATATAGTGGGCCAACAGTACTAACAGAGTCAGGTCAAGAGAAAATTACAGTGTCATCTGCACTCATTCTGATCAAGAAAAACAGAACAGAAAGAAACTGTCACTATTCCTTACAGAAAACATCACTCCCACTACCATTCCCAGAGTAAAGACCACAAATCCTGCAGAAGGGAATCCATACAGCATCTAGGAGCTACAAGTGAGATTTTTGGAAGAGGTGTGTATGTGTTCACATATAGTCATGAAACAGGGAACTGCCTTCAAATAAAACCTCAAAACTCTTAAAACTGCAGAGTGCTGGGTTCTGTGTAACAGAAGAATTTGCTTTACATATGCAAAGAGCTGTTAATAACATGTGGGCTAGAGATGAAAGATGACTTATGAATAGACCAAGCAAGTCTACAGGAAGACATGGGTGTGCTTGAACCACAATTCCAATTAGGTCTTCCTTTAAAAGTGTTTATTATCATTACATTAGTTCAAGCATAATCATAAGTAGAATATATCATAGGTCACTTTTTTTTTTCTTTTTCAGTTTAACACTGAGAGGTTTCTTTTATTTTTACCAGTTAATTTCGTTCTCTTTCAAAAGGTGTGTGAACACATCAGGAGAAACTCAGTACTATGTAAGTACAATGAGCCATAGAATAAAATCTTTTAAGGCAAGTTTTCTCTTGGGATTTACTAATGTTGAAAGAGCTACTTTCTATTTGCTATTAGAGAAGTATTTTATATAATGTATATTGCTAATAGCAATAGCAACGGCACTTCTATTAAATCAGATTTTCATTATTATTGCCTCATCTGACCTTTTGCCTCTCTTGGGTGTATGGATCATCTGGACGACTTGTGGGAGGATTTAATCTAACTCCCATTTTCCTCAGGAAATTTTTTGTAAACTGGTCACAATCAGTGATCTTATACTTTCGGGCATAAAAGGTTACTTCTATGTTGATATTGAAATGATCTATAGTATAGAACTGATCTTCACATGGAGGTGGAAGTGGAATCCGATGCCGTTGAACAATCGTTCCTGTAAAATAATAATTAAATAATAAATAAATACATAAAATAGAATAAATTCATAAACATCTTTTGCTCTAAGGATCTTGCTAATTTTCTATGCCTGTACACTCTGCAGTGTGAGGAGAGCAATATGTCACTAAGGTGAGAGAAAAAAACTGCCCCACCAAGATAAAAAGTGTGACCGATTAAGCATGGAGGCAGGTGAATCGAACTGAGCTTCCTTAAGGAGCATAATGAAAGTAGAGACAACTGAGGTGAGTTGGGCTGATTGCTGGGCTCTAGTAAAGAATCCATCCCAAAAATACAGAGCCAGGAGCTCATAACCTATAGTCTAACAGGAACACTATCCAAAAGAGAAAGGGATGGAGGAGAAGAAGAGAAAAAGAGAGACATTTTAACTTTGTTAAAATAAGCACATACTTAAATTTTCTTATTGATGGTCTTTAAATGAAAGGACTGCTCTCCTTAGAGCATTGTATTTGTTTACATTTACCACATTAAAAGAGAAGAAAACTGCTATTGGTCTATCAGCTGAAAACTCACAAATACCTTAGTGAATTGGGTAATGCTTCAAAAGTACTCAATGCTGATGATTAAGAGACTGGGGCATCTCTCATAAAACGAAAGGTTGGGAGAGCTGGGTTTGTTCAGCCTAGAACAGAGATGGCTTGGGGGGGAAATCTTATCAGTGTTATAAACACCTGCCAGAAGGGAATGAAGAAGACAGAATTAGGCTCTTCCCTGTTACGCCCACTGACAGGACAAGTGGTAATAGGCACAAGTGAAAAGATACACAATTTCAAGGAGCACAAGAAAACACTTTTACTGTGACGGTGATCAAATGCTGGAACAGGCTGCCCAGAAAGGTTGTGAAAGTCTCCATTCCTGGAGTTACTTAAAACCCAACTGGACATGGCCCTGTCCATCTGGCTCTAGCTGATCCTGCTTGGAGCAGAGGGGTTGGACTAGAAGATCTTATGACAGCCCTTCCACCCTCAACAATTTTGTGATACTACAAGTATTTTAGAAACAGCTTATTAAGCTAAAGCCTCTGTAGGTTAAACAAATACCTAATTCATACATTAAAGAAAGGTATGCAGATGCATGACAAGCTATGATTTATTCCAAGTGAAGTTAGAGTTCACAAAGAACAGCAGATCAGCACAGCTGGGACTGAACTCCTCTTTTTGCATTATGAGAGAACAAAAAGGACAACACTGAAAGTTTTGCCAAATCAATACCTTGATACAGTTGTGTGAAAATACCCTGCAGGGAATAAAAAGATGGTCCAGCCTTCAACATCAGACTTTGTGGCACTTACCAATCCTGACACCTCTGTAACACAAGCTTTATAATGCAGATAACCACTGGCTAAGACCAGCAGGAACCACCAACCTATATTATTATAATAATTCCTTGCCACCGTAGGTTCCCAACAACTTTAAAATTTCAGTAATTATAAAAGGTACAACTTTAAGGCAACTACAATAAACACACAAAAGTTCTAACACTAAAAATAGTTCCAGTACTAACCTAATCCTACAACAATAATTTATTAGACACAATTATCTAAAAGGTCTATCTCATTATCTCTCACTACAGAACTGGATCTCTATCCAGTGCCCTTCAGCTATGCATCTGGTAGTATTTCCCACTGAGTTCTGTCTGATGGTTTTCCAGCACTGCTATTTTGCTTTGGAGGTAGGTGGGGGTGGAGAAGGACCTGGAAAGAGTCCCCCTGGAAAGAGAGGGAACAGAGGCAGAGGAGGAGGGAGAAAGATATTGTTGTGTGGCGTTGTTTGGTGTTTGAAAGGCCTTATTCCTAAATTAGTCCATGGAAATTTATTATTGTTCATTTTATTTCCCTAAGGACTAATCTTAATACTAATCTAAATACCTTCCACTACCACATTATCAGAGTTGTTTGTTAAATTCTAACTCCTACAATAAAAACATACCCTTAATTTTTCAGGGGAATAAAGCAGCAAAGCAGATTTACTTTAAGTTCCCATTAAAATAATTATTTGAAGATGCATTCAGCATCCTGATGTTTCACATGTACCAAATCTGATATCCTGGTTAGTGACCTTTGATTGTAAGATAAATTTGAACCTCTACCTGTTTAAACCTAGTTACACCTATATTTAAGATGCATTCTCATGGAAAAAATAGTTAGAAAACATGGTAATTAGCACATTTTTACACAATGCAAAACTGCATTGTATTCCCATTAGCAAACCCACATCCTTTAAAATATATTACCTGATTTTGGCTAATCGTTGGGTCACTCCTACAAAAATCAACGGATAATGTGGTAAATCAGAACAGTCCCCACATGAATGCAAATCCTGTTGAGTCATAATTTTAGTGAAAACATAATGGTCGACAATTTTCTAATATGAGCTATCTTCTGAGGGTATATTCACCCCAGAACTGGTGAATAAGCCTTCAGCCAGTTTTTCATATCACTTGTCAAAGTATAATACACATGCCCATTTTGTTCTGAGGGACAAAAATTTCTTTCCTTGAAAGTCTTGAAAAGATAATATCTGTAGCAATCTTTTGCTTTTATTAGATATCACTGCGCCTGATCTATCTACGTAGAGGATACATTTTATATTGTTGAATCTGAAATTCAATAAAAGCTGATAGGTCTTGGCATTTTTAAAATTGTCTTTCCTTCTGGAGAACAATTACATTTCTACTTCTAGAAATTTCCTGTAAGTTGTTAAAGGAGGATCTAGGCACGTGCAACACTCGAGTTGCTGAAGACGGATGGCTACTTTTGATATTTCTTTTGTCAGTTTATTTAGCACCACCAAGCATTATTTTAAATATTTGCAGCTGCCCAGGCTAAAGCTCTCCTATACTGCTCTCTTGTAAAGGGAATTTGGGTACTGTTTTTCCCTGATAATTGTGGTGGCATCGAGTTGCCACACTGTAATTCGTAGCATATCTTCTCCTCCTTTAAGGCTTCTGATTATTTGGCAACTACAACATCAGTTTAAGGAGGCCTTCATAGGCCTTTTGACTATGGGGCAGCTCACAAAACTGGGAAGCAAATGATTTAGTCTCTTCTTCAGCACAGGTTTCTGACTACCTCTGTGCTACTCAAGAGTGCATTTAGAGAGAGGAGAGGAATCGATAACACCTGGAGTTCGTACACTCTTTGCTTGCACAGAAAGGAGGAGAAGCAACCACTATTATCCCTGCAACACAATAAACAAGGGAGCTTCATACATTCACTTATTCACCCATCTGAGAACATAGCAAGGTCATGATTTGGCCACCATCAAGTATGGCAAAAGCACAATTATTTCAAGGCCTCAGGGGAAGTCTTAAACTCTTAAGATAATGGTTATATTGGAGGAACTGACTGCAACTTCACTTTCCTGCTTGTACTTTCCTCTCCAGCCAGCCAGCCTTGGGAATCCAGCCAGCAGGCAGCTCCTCTCTTTTTCAGCTGGCTGACCTTGGGGAAACCAGCCAGCTGCTCCACTCTGGTCTGGCTTGCAGGGCCTGGATTGCACTGGAAGCTACACTCGACCCCATGGGATATAAATGACCTTTTGATAAGACAGTATCAGCCAGCCACAGTCCTGTTAACTGGGAACTAGATCTACAAAACACTTGCACTGCCATCTCTAGTCTGACTCTCTATGGGAATATTTCTTTTTATATGGGAAGAGTAATTAGCATTCTGGCTCTGGAAGAACATTGTGGACTTTGTTATATGGTTGAGTTTACTGTTCTCCTCACTCTGTACTCCCTTATCTTTAGTTAGCTCTTGTGCACTCTGACTGTCCTGGTATTTTTTGCTTTGATTCTGGTTTCTCAAGTTCACACTGGCCTCTGCATTCCTCTGTGTTTTGCACTGAATTTCTCTGTTTGTATAGATTTCTTCTAATGCTTCTAATATTTTCCAAAGTTCAAACTATAGCAAGGCAGTTTCCAAAATTAAATGAAGTTTAAATTTCAGTTATTTAGTAGTACCTTATCTGTCCAAATCCATGTCCAACTACAGCAGCCAATTCCATAAAGCAACTTTAAAAGTCACCAAAATACATTTCCCACAGATCATTTACTTTGTCACTCTGAGATTTCAGCAACGGTAAAAGCACATTTCTAACTTTTTTTTTTTTTTTTTCCCAAAGCCAATTTGTTTTTTTTTGTAAAGTTATAATCAAAGTTAGAAATTCTTTCTTGACAGCTGCTCCTTCACCAAATCTTCCTGCAATCCTTAAGCCTCTCCAAGTTATTTTCTGCAAAGCCACAAGTACTACCCACAATGGCAAATACAGTGGGAAACTTCTACATTTCTCTGATCCCACCATGTCCATGGACACCCACTCAGATCATCAAGCTCTCATTTGTGGGTTATGGCACAAGCACTGGTAAACCCATGTCCTCAAGGCATTAACCAGCCAACTTCACAAGATCTACGTTTGATCTATCAAACCACCTACCTACCTTTGATCTACCCCACCACTTCTATACCTATTCTTCAAGAAGACCCCTGAGAACAGCTGTTTCAGCTGTCTCTTTTACATCTTTTCCACCAGGATAAACATCCAAGTTAAGGCTGTCACCATCTTCTGTCTTCACCAGTTCAATTCCACTTTTTCCATCACTGTTTGTTGCTATTCCTCCTGTACACAACTCCTTTCCTGCCACTGCAACTCTCCAACTGTTCACATAGAAATGAGCCTGCCCTGCTCCTGATGTTACCACACTTCTCTCTTCACCCACATCCCTACACATGTGCTCTCCTGTTCAGTGCAGTTTGCCTTTCAACTACTGAAGCTCCCCTACACTGCAACTCTCTTCCACAGACCCGTGTCATTTTCATTTACTGAAACATTCAGCAGATGTGCTGAAGACAGCACTGTAGTTAAGATACTGAGCTTCAGTTCCTCGTCCTGTTAGACCTTTTCTGTATGATCATGGGCAAGATTTTCATTCCTTTGTGCTTCCAGTTTCACAGTGCAGACTTATACTTCTATTGTCCTCAGGCTTACAAATTCTCAGTCAGGGCAAGGAAATTTAATAATGTAAGAGGTATGTGTAACTATAATAAAAGAGGCAATGGGAAAATTTTTGATTGAAAATGGAGTAAGACTAGCAGTTAATGGTTTAGTATTTCCTTTTAAGAAATACAGCTTTTGCATCTATTCACCAACAATATTTAGTGCCTTTAATATAACAACTTTGTGGTTGTTCTTCAATTGTGGAGTATGAAGTCAATACCCAAGTGCACTTGAATAAAGAATTATCTAACAGGCATCTCCACCACATTTTTTTCATCTACATCATATTAATCTCTATGATAATAAGAAAATTTATGTAGATCTTCACATCAACTGTGAAGCCTCATCATCATCTCAAACAGTCCTGGGGCCTTTCAGTCTACAGAATCACTTCCTTCCTAAACACAACCAATATAGAGAGCTTTCTTACCAGCCCAGGTATCAGCAACAAATAAATTTAGGGCACTTTTGAGATCCTGGAACATTTCTTCTTAATCCGTCAGCTTAATACCTTGTGCATACATATGTATCCCATATAAAGTACTCATACAAAGTCATAGAGGCCTTCAAAACATCCTTGCATGGAAGTCTGAAAGAATTCTTGTTTCTGTCTAATATAATTCAGTTAATTTTAGATCCAGTACCAAAGTGACTCTAATGACTGTTAACACAAGATGCAACCAAGGAAATAGGGGGAAACTGTAGTCTTCCTGTCACCCCAGGAACATCAGGCCTGAAGGGACAGCCTGCACAACCCCTACTACAAAGACAGTGAAAATGACCCATTCCTACAGCTAGATTTGAAGGCATCAGCTTTATCCTGCTCTGATGAACCTGGTTTCCATCTTCTCTCTCAACGACATTGCCTCTGCCTCTCAGGCTAACTGTACTTCTTTGTTGGTGGCCATTTGATCTAAGGTTCAAAATCCAGAAACAGACTCTCCCACTTCTGTGACACATAAGACAAAGAAAATCCAAACCCAGTGATGTCTCCTGCCTCATATATATGAGTGCAGGTAGGGGGTAACTAAATTGTAAATTCCCAGAAGAGATCCAACATGATTTTCTTCAGGTCTTGAAAAAGCACTTGCCCAAATAAGAGTAGGACAAGGTTTCTCCGAATTCAAAACCAGCTCCTGCCAGAGAGCCAACAAGATTTCTGACAAGAAGAACTACACAACACAGGGAGAGCGGGACCTGAAGTACTGGTTTAAGAAAAGATTCACAGGTAATTTTATCCCAGGTCTAACAGTAATGATGCACGTAACACCTTTAAATATTATCCTGCTCTGTAGACAGAGAAATTGACAGCATCTGCTCATCTTGGAAAAGAATATGGTAGTTACATGGTTAACTTATTTTTTAAAATTACTGTGCTAAAAAATATCTTTGGGGATTGGGAGGCGCAGTCATCCCAAGATACTCATCCCAAGACATCCTGCTTATCTGGACTACATCCCTTGAAAACTTTTTAGTTCTGGCAGTGACCCATAAACACCAAGAAGAAGCAGCTGTGTTCCCCTTTTGCAACAGGATGTTGACCGTTAGGTCACATTTTTTTAATGTAAACCAAGTCCATTAGTACTCCAGTAAATCAGCTCAGTAAACTTGCCTCCACAAGTCCTCAGTCTTGCCCAAGCACAGTGATGTGGTGTTGAGGCACAGTAGCTTCTTAATTTAGAGGCGTCAAGGAAAAATTATTGTGCCAAGGGCACATTAATCATAAAAAAAAAACAGACAAAGGCACAAAAGGCACACTACTTCAATAACAGCAGAGATACTGCAGTAGATAATGAACAATTACAGAGCTGCTGCTAGAGAATACAGAGCTGCTGCTAGAGAACTTACTGTCAGTGCCAAGACAGGAGGAGCTAGGCTCCGGAATAGAGACCAAGAACTCAAATTTCTTTTCCAGAAGTGACACAACACTGACAAAAGACATACCATCCTATGCCTTCCAGAAACTATCAGAGAAAAAAAGTGTATGTTCGAATATGGGAGGGGATTCCACCTTTCAAAACCTACATCTTCAGAAACTAAGACAACAAAAAAATCCACATTATAATCTCTAGCAAGAAAAGACAATTGTAACTGTTCACTTACATCCCATTTTGACTATAAGAAGTCACATTTTGTATACTTTGGAATGGACCAAGACTGTACTGAAGAAAGATATAAAGGAAAAGTAACCAAGTGCTATTAAAAATAGATACCTTGAGGTATGCCACTATTTTTCACTCGGGGTTCAATCACCTGAATTGTATCATCTTCAAGGTAGAAGTATATTTTGCAGTGTCTGATTCTATATAGTTCTTGATTTTTGTCAGGTACTTCTTCGTCAAAATAGGCATCAAAAGACAATACCTATTAAGAACAATAAATAAGTATAAAGCAGGAAAATCTCCAATGCTTTTGCAAAATATGTCAATAAAATAAACTTGTATAGATTACAAGTAATTAAATGTATGGATTTCAGAAGGTGGATTTGTTTCTCAGAAATGTAAGAACAGAAATCCACATTAAATCCCATAAATTTTAAATTCTTTGCTTGACATTTTTATTATCACAACATCTAAGCAGAGATGGAAGTCTAAAGTAAAGAAATAAATCAAATATAATAACACAATGAGCTACCTAGGTCCTGAAGCAAATTTTAGACTGCTATTCAATGAACTGCTGAAAATAAAGTGTATTATGACAGTAATGGCTTCACCATTGAGGTAAGTGGAAAGGAGCATTCTTTTCAAGCAGATCCTGCAAGCTGTCTAATGAAAGCTACTGAAGACTATCAGGGAGAAATGGTGTTTTTTTCAAGAGTCATTTAGAGCTCTGCAACACTGGCATTTTGAAACTTGCCTGGTTCTGCAATTCAGTGAGTGGGGAAATCTCAGACAGAGGGTATGCCAACTGGCCTTTATGATCTCTTGCAATAGCAATAATGCAAGGAAAAAAATCCCTTCAGAGGTGAGGTGCTCGGTGCTTTACCACAGTGGCCTTATGTCTGGAGATCCCCGATCAAATTCAGCAAACCACCACATATTTTGCACTTCTTGGTATTATTTATGGTCTTTAACCACCAAGGCCAATTTTAAGGGAATGTCTAAGAAGTACCTACTTAGTAGTGCATTATCTAATAGGAAGCTTGCTGTAGTAAGTATGTGCAGGAAGACATTAACTAAAACAGGTTTTCATCCTGCCCCCTCCCCCCCCCCCCCCCCCCCCCCCCAGTGCATTTGGGTCAAATCTGTGCTAATTCATACTTCATTTTTCATGATTATTCTATCTAATAAATTCAATTACCCTTATTCCTGATTCATTAGACAAACTGAAGCATCAAAAAGAACTTAGCTTTTCTCTATGTTTCAACAAGCACCTGGCAGATCCTGGTTTGAAAAAAATATTTGAAGTCTAGGAAGCTGGCCAACATCCCTATATGACAGAACAGGCCAGTTAAGAGTCTGTATTCCTTTAGCACATGCCTTCGAGAACCTCAAAGTACTTCCACGAATACTAATGACACAGATTTTAAAACATCCTAACAGACAAACACAACCTCTTTTTCTACATCTGGGGAGAGAGAGATAGTGGTTTGCTCAGGAGCACACAAAACAGCCACCCTGTGCCCTAGTCAGGCTTCTCAATAGGCCACTCTCCTTTTTCTCAGGCAGGCTGAAGAAAACTCTCTTTCCACAAACTATTACAAAGGGTAAGATTTTCAGCATGCACCAAACAATATGACAGACACATTTTGGGCATCAACTCTCCTGCACTATGACCTGCCACCATTAGAGAAATTAAGTTACAATCAAATGACATAACTGTTAACTGTTCAACCTGATGGCATTAGATCTTTACAAAAGGATCTACACACTATGCTTGATGGTTGTTTAAGTAGTACAACATGCAAGTGTCTGAACAGCCTACAGATGAAATAGTCAAAAATAAATAAAAAATTGTTCTGGCCACATGTAACTTTTAACTGTGGATTTCACAGTAACAAGCACAAAAACAGTCAGATAAAACATCCAACATACAACAGAGCCAACACAAACTGTATTGTCCAACTACAATTTTGCAGATCAAAACAGATGATCCAGGAAGGGTGAAAAGGGGAAGGAACAGAAAAGAAGATGGCTTGCTTTTGATTTAAAAGCAAATTTAATTTTTAAAAATACTTGAAATGTAACACTTCCTAGCTCATGTCTCATCTGTAGTACATTGCTCTGTACAAAGTTCCCATCCTACTATTTAAAAAAAATAAATGTTACTTATGAAGTCCAAAAGTAACAAATATTGAATAAACTCTGTGCCATTTTGTGAAGTTGGCACAAGGTTTCCTTAGCACCTGTGATAATCAAATTATAAACTTAATTTCAAGCCTAGGAGGCCTTGTGTGTGTACTTAATTGTGGAAGACATTAAATTTACACTTGCTTCCTATTAAGCGTATGAAATTGCAAAAACTATTTCTCAAACTACTTAATAATAAAGTTTTAAGCCTGTCCTTCCTCCAGTTACTATGCTACTGCTGAAAGTTGGAAACCAAATTAAAATGGTAAGAAAGCAGACTACATTTAAAAAGATAAACACCAACTCAGACTACTCAGACCGTATTTCATGCAGTCCATTCTGCTGAGTAATAAACTGCAGCACTGAAGGACACAGCTGCACTCTAAACTCATAACTGGGGAAGCCAAATTAATTGGGTAGTACCCTTTAACAGTCTGCAATTGATACAAACACATAAGCCTTCTAGAGGCCAATTTCATACCTGCAAACTCCTGTCCTGTATTGCCCTGTGGAGGAACATCAAAAGGCCAGCTACCTCATTTCACCAGCGAAGCTCAGGTCCCCACTGCCTCCTACCTAAGCCCTTTATTTCATATAGCTGGGTCCAAGTCATGTTAATTTAAATATAGCTCCAAGAAGCAAATGCACACTGCTCATTGAAAGAAGGGTGTAGATAAAGCTCATGCAGGACTGGCTAAAGCCTTAACACTTTGGAACATTAGACCAATTTGTACTTGAGCACATTGCTGAAAACTATGTGAGCAATAGTAGGGGTTTCAGAGGCAATGCTAACTGAAGTCATGTGTATCTGTTCAAGCTTTACATTTTCTTGTAGTAGTTCTGGTCTGCCAAAGAAATTAATGTGTAATTGTACTGCAATTACCTGCATAGCTTTTCTTCTAAAGGAAAAATTATGCGATTAGCCATTCTTCCCAATATTTAAATACCATAATCATTTAGTCATGCAACATTTCAGTGATCTGCTGAATGATTTCTTTTTCTGGATCATTTTCCGCCTCTGATTGTAGGCTTTTTGCTTTAGAAATAAAAGATCACTAACTAGAATTTAATGTAAATTTAAACATGGAAAGTAATGACAGTGTGCTACAAAATTTGTATCATCATAGATTACAGTTATTTCCTAACTCTCCATCTTTAAAGGTGTCACTACAGTCTTGCAAAATACAAATATTAATTTTAAATTCCTATGTCTATAATGGACATAACCAACATACCTGCACATGAAGAGATCACACCAAAGGCAGCAGGACTTTGATCAAGTAAATATGATGGCATATGGGAATTCCAAGTCTACAGCACTCCATGGAGGCCCATGGTTCTCAAGTGCCCATTTTCTCCTGGACTGGGACTTACCTTACATTCTTAGCAGGCTTCCAAATAATTACCTTCAATGTCATGATCTTCTCTAAAATTAAATACATCAACCACTCCCTTATTTTTATTATATCCTGCATATACAGAAATATTTTTCTGTGTTGCTGTACAGCATAATACATATTTATATTAATTGTCAAATATACCAATATGATGGAAAAATAGATGCTACCACTCTGTGTAGGAATTTTCTTCGCATGCACAAAATAACCTTCTGAAATATCTCACTGAAATTCACCTTTATACCATCTTTGTCATATTGTAGCTATTCATAAAAAACATACAGAAACAGATTTCTATGTACCTGCTTGTCAAATGCTACCCAAGCAGGAGCATCACTTCCCATCCCTTCAGGAAACACACTGTATTTAGGTGTCAGCTTCTGACCAGGTAGTGGTTTACCTCCAACTCCAGGTTTATTTTCATTAACCAGCATAGCAACATTATTGCAGAAACCCCAGTGCTGTGACTTGTGGAACTTTTCTTTCCCTATCTGCAATAAATTTGGAAGAAAAAGAGGAAAAAAAAATATATGTGTGTTTGTTTTCAAATCCATGAGATTTAACTATCTAAGCAAGGAGGATTAATCACATAAAAGTTTCTCTATAATTACTTTTAATACAGAGTCTAAAAACCTGTAACAACTGGAATGCTGCAAGTTAAATTATATATTTCAGTGGCCAAATTGCCAGCATTACAGATGAAAATTGAAAAATATTCCAGCAATTTACCCAGGCTCAGAGACAGGATGATATCAAGTGGTTCCCCCCTGCCCCCCCCCCCCCCCCATCCCCCCCAGCCCCTGCAACAAGGATTGAAGCATAAGATAGAAAGGAGCAAGTCACCCATGAGAACTGCTGCAAAAGGTAGAGGGGAAAAACCTTTTCTACAGATCTCCAGAAGACAAATGGAAACAGTTCAGGAGTACCCAGAGAACAGCCTGCTCTCATTACTAACGTCAAAGACCTTATTTACACTTGTATCCCCAAGTGCAGAATAAACAGCTCTGTACTAGTGAATATACTTGGATTTTGGAAGGTTGGATCTAAATCAAAAGACAGAATATTCATTCCATCTGAGTTTGCTCCAATAGATCTCTGTAGTGATTTCTTTATATTATTACTATTTTTCTAGGCAATTAAGGATGGAGCGCTTAAAAAAATGTGCACAATCAACTGCAAAGAAACCCATCTTGCCTACTTGCATTTCTTGGCTGGAACTGGAGCCAGTCTTAAAGCGATGCAGAAAAGCCTTTGGCCTGACATGAATAGAAGTCCTGCCTGTGGGCATGTCCTTCTTAATGAGCTGTCTGATTTGCTGGCCAGTTCTCCCGAATGGTGGCAGTCATTGTGAGCTATGATTGGGCGGCAATCCCTTAACAGCCCCACACATCAGCCTCACACGAGAGGAGAGGGGAATAGGAAAAGCCAACAGAAAGCTCCACTAACTGCTCTTGCCATGAGCAGCAATCCTGACTCATTAGCTCCTCTCCCTCTACTATTCCTCCCTTCTTCACCCTCACAAATCCTTGAAACACTTGGTCTAGGAAAGCAGAAAAAGGCCACTGGGTAACTGTACCCCCAGCACAAAAAGTAAGGGAAGATGGAGACTACCACACCTGTGCCCTTCCTCAGCCTGGGACTGGGTGAACATGAGGGAAGATAAACCTAAGGGGAAGGAACTAATGTTATGGCAGAGTACAGAACACACTCTGTGTAGAGGAAAAGGCTGGTCAATAAATTTTTTCATAGCAGCACTGGAGCAGGTTATGTTGGTAATGTAGCAGAGTGCCAAAATTGTTTGCCCTTTTGTATTTAAAAGACTGGGCATCACTAATTATTACATGGATATATTTAAACCACTACTCCCCAGAAAGGTGTAGGCAACTTTAATAAATATAAAAATGGTACAAATAATGATTTTTCATTATGGTAATGTGGAAATGCTCCAAAATAACACATGCTCATCACAGCTTTTCTGGGAACAAGTGTAAGCAGTGAAGCAGTAAAACCTGAAAGTAACCAAGTAGCTACTTCATTCTGCCAATATGAGAGTAAGGAATTTGAAAGGCAGATAACAAACCTCATGGCTCATAACATCCAATGCTCCTATATACAAACTACTGCACACTGAAGGTTACAGCCGGAACCGTTCACCTGCCTGGCTCACTTCTCTAAATCCAGTGACACAGGACAGAGTGTGATCAAGTGAATGACCACTTTAGCTTTACCTTTGCTTAAAATGCTTTTTCATTCCACTTTTGCAGGGATAGTAGTATGAAAAATAATTATTTACTATTTTTACATATTATTCTTTTTAATACCACAAGAATCAATGGCCCTACCTCGCTTAGGTTAACAAAAGCTGGGTCAGCCAGCACCCTTTGAAACCTTTGCAAAACAAGGTAAGGTTTGCATACTGGGGACAGTGACTGGAAGGAGTTTGGAAGCGCTTCTCCAGAGAAGATATTTAAAAGGTAAGAAATGTTTTGAATAAAGATGAATAAAAGGGAACATGGCAAATTTATCATAGTTCAAAGAATAATAGAAAGGAAAACAGGAAGTATTCCTGAACCATATGTTTAGAACTCAAGAACAAGGGTTACAGAATAAAAGAGAAAATCAATAAAAGGAAACACTTCTGTAACAGCTAGCCAGCCCCCAAGCCCCCCTGTCACACAGCATTGCTCAAGCCAAGAATTTAACAAGATTAAAGAGCTGCACATTTGCAGGAATACTGCCCAAAATAAAATACGGCATTATCAGCACATTGTCTTGAGCTGTTATATAAAATGTCATGCCTCCATGGGCAGTGTGAGCACTGACATTTAGGCATTAGGAGGGGATCTTCTTGTGGTCACCCCACCCCTCCCTCAAGAAGTGAGCACAGGCGCTCTCCCAGTATGGGGCTTTGGAACAGACAGGCACTGATGGGGTCTGGCACCCACTTTGTAACTTATATGCACTTAAGATGTTTTTTCTTCATCTCCTTTGGGCACTACTGAGCTGCCCTTTCTTCTATTTCTTCTTTTAACAATTTTGTTCCTTGGTAAGCTGATACAGAGAAGTCAGAATAGAAGGGAGCTTTCTGCATTTATCTGTTCAAATGTGGAATAACTATAGTGAAGCTGAGTTTTTAAAGGGACATTTCTAGGCAGAAATTTCTAATTTAGATTGAAGGTGCTATAGAACAGATCCACTTTCTGGCACAGCAAGTATTTAATTATTTTCCCCCATTGGCAAAGCATGAGTTGGGGGAAAGGCGTAGTTACCAAAGCACAGTGAGTGGCAGTTTTCCTGAGCAAGGGAAAGCTTTTCATGTCCTCAAATGATTCTTCTAGAATCATTTGCTGTTCATCTGTTTCTGGGTTTTGGTAACCTTCAGTGTGCTGAAGTGTTCATCAAAGTAATCCAGGTTTGCTCCTGCTGGAAATCTTCCAGAATTTAGGGATGAAATTGCAACACCGTTACAATTTGATATGTAAAATACACGGCCCAACAGCTGCAATTCCATTGAGAATCTTCCGTGGCATTCTCGTAACTTCTTAAGGTTCAACAGAAAAACTATTTTAGACTTCTTACCACAGAATTACTTATAAACCCCTTCTCCATAAAAAGCACCTATATCCGTATGCAGAATAATCTCTTAGTTCTAAAAGTCTGTACATTTATTTCTTAAAAAAAAAAAAAACGTTCGGGAAAAAGTAATTATAACTGAAGATCACAAAAGAGAAAAATGACACTTGGGAAACTTCAACTAATGCACTCAGACCACATCCAACCTAAAATAGTGACAGAACATCACATTACCTCCACAGTAATATTAAATGACTTCTAAAAGAAATCTGTGAGAGCTTCAATGTGTCAGCTGTGCTAATGCAGCTGAACTGAACAGGCTGGCCTGTTCAGATCTGCTGAACAAAGCTGCCTACTTTCTGTGTGGTGAGCCTGAAATAAATATTGAGGATACATTCAATAGTGACTAATGCAAAGGTCAGGATTCTCTGCAGCCATTAGCTTTGCAAACACAGCCACTGCAGTCCTTGGGGAACACCACCTCATGCTCTCTCCATCTTGCTCTTTAAAACACTGGAAACTCATCAGGGAGCTGCACGTCTCAGCTGAACCAAACACAACTGGAAATCTTTCACCACAGTGCCTGGAGTGATGCGGGAGCCCTGTGCACACACTGTCTCAGGAGCTATGTGGTTTTAACTAAGTTCCACAGGGAGTTATGGCAGAAACCGCTTGCAGCAGTCCAGTTTTCTTCCCTGTATCCACTTTGAATTCCCGTCTCGAGAACAGCAGCTGAACTGTGGAGGTCTGGCTCAAATCCTGTATCAGGATGAACTGTGGCATTTCTGAACTACTATAGGCTGCTGATACAGTTCCGGGTTGCTTTGGTTAAGCAATGGACATAAATGCAAACGCTGCATGCTGTGCCAGCCACATTCACACGATGGATTTTCAACTCTTACATCATCCCCAGCTTGCTGCAGAAGTTTCAGTATGCTCAGAGGTTAAGTAGTACTTTAAAAGGGGGTATGCCTTAAGACACTGTTCCTAGGAATGCTGGTGCCCCTCGAATAGACCCCAGAACAAGGTGCACCAACACTAAGATCCTGAATCAGTACAAGAAAGATACGGACCTGTTGGAGCAGGTCCAGAGTAAGGCCACAAAAATGATCAGAGGGCTGGAATACATCTCCTATGAAGACAGGTTGAGAGAGCTGGGGCTGCTCAGCCTGGAGAAGAGAAGGCTCAGGGGAGACCTTACTGTGGTTTTTCAATACTTAAAGAGGGCTTATAAGAAAGATGGGGACAAACCTTTTAGTAGGGTCTGTAGCAATAGGTCAAGAGGTAATGATTTTAAACTAAGAGAGGATAGATTCAGACTAGATACAAGAAAGAAATTGTTTACAAAGAGAAACACTGGAACAGGGTGACCAGACTGGCAGTGGATGCCCCAATCCTGGAAACATTCAAGTTCAGGTTGAAGGGTCTTTGAGCAACCTGAACTAGTTGAAGATGTCCCTGCTCATTACAGGCAGGGTAGACTAGATGATCTTAAAAGATCTCTTCCAACCTAAACTACTCTATGATTCTATTAGCCCACTCTTGCTGCCTGAGCTGGTACAGCCTGAGAGAAGGCAACAGATGGACAGAAAGAAAAGGGTCCAAAATGCAACCCCAACAGGCAGCTACAGGAAGATTTAGGCTCATCAGTTGTGAACACACAGAAATCTGGGGGAATGAGGCTGAGGTGCAGGAGGCAGTGGAAGTAGTTCAGGAAAGAAGGCCAGAGAATGAAGAAGGGAAGGCACAGCAGGCACGCTTACTTATAAAGAGTGTGGCAAGCACTTCAAGAAAAACTGATGTCTTATTTTGGTGCCAGTGATCACAGAGCAGCAGAAAATACTCAAGCCAGGAAACAGAGACAACAGTAGTAGCACAGTGGAGGGCAATTCCAAGCTCCTGTAATAAGAAGATGTGGAATTTCTGCTGTGCCACTAAACTCTGCAACAGAAACTGATATTTTCAAGGATGTACTTTTCCTCCTGAGATCTATACAGGCATTGTCCAATTCTCTGAGAAATATCATGCAAAATTGTTGCATTGAATTATCTCTTTGAGAGGGATTTCTAACCTTTGGCAAGAAAATACACTGGTCAGCAAGCACTTGGTATATCTCACCCAAGCGAGTACGTGGTCCTCTCCCTCAGCTGCTGATGTAAGGCAACATCAATTTGGTATCGGAAGGGGCAGCTGCCTTTCAGAACAGGTGGTAGACCACTAACAAAGTAATGTTGCTAACAAAATGTTGCTGCATTGTCACCAGTGTCAGCCTTAACGCAGTTCAAACTCCAAATGCACAAACTTTTTCTCATGGTAACACAGCAAACCTGTTATATGCTACATTTCTTCCACACACAGGATTAAACATGGTTATCAAGATCCGTGCTTTTCTGCCCTGACAGATGACACACATATAACGTATGGATAAAGCTGAAAATCTCATTATTGCACAATTTCTGTATCAGTTGGGCTCTGCAGTCAGAAGTACCTACATCTCCCCGTGGCCTTTAAATATTGGCTTCAGTGTCAGGAACAAGAGAAAACAATTGAAGAATGACCTTTTTCAAGGGTATACAACAGGTAGTGAAATTTTCAAACGAGTAAATCGCAAATTACTGTTTGTAAAAATAAAGAAATTAATAAACTCTTTAATGCAACAGGATGGTAAATAATGTGTGAGTACCACATCCTGCCATTGCTGGGCAGACAAGGGCCCTTCTCTAAAGCTGTCAGGACAGAGGAGTGCTGGTTTGCTGAGGAGCAGCAGCACTCCCACCACAGACTCTGGCCTTCCCAGCCATGGCAAAGGGGAAAGACACAACTTCTGCCCATTAGCCATCCCCTGAAAAGGGCAGGAGGTGGGCTAATCTGTGCTCAGAATCCCAGCCTGTGCTACGTCTCCTGATTGCCCACATGTGAACATGACAGGCACTGCTGATGAGCAGCTTATCTTTGGACTTCTGTTCAGGGAATAAGGATTTTAAAGGAGAAGAGGTTTTATCTGATGGGTGGACTTACGTGTACACAAACTACTGCCACTTCGATTTTAAAGAGATTTGAAAAAAAATAGGGGTGGTTCCTTTTCCTCTCTTTGTAAATATTTTATGCCCCTGACACCTTCTACTACAACCATCATTCTTCTCCAGCCGATCAAACCAAACAACCATGGCACTGCGTGTGCTATGCCTGCTCCTTTCATCCCAGCTCTTAATTTAGCACAAAGGAAACATTTCCTTATGTTACCGTAGGAACCACTCTGTCTGTTTTAAAAGTGCTCATTCCCCTCCAGTCTCAGAAGCTGTGATTCCCGAGGAACAAGAAGTTGCTGAATCGGTCACCAGTCGGTTGCAGTTAAGAGAAGGAAAAACAGCAGAAGTCAGCCAGCGGCTGCTGCCTTTCCCAATTGCCAGCACCAGGGGCGGCTGTGAGCTGCCGGGGCTCCCTGCCCTTGTTCACTGCCGGAGATCAAGCGTTTCTGCTCCTGGCTAAAGAGGAATTAAGCGTTCTTGGTACAGCGAGCTAGAAGTAATAATAATCATGACGAAGGGGTAATACAAGGGCCAGAGACCTAAGTACCGTGAAAAGATTCCTTACTCCCAATTTGCCAGTGCAGTCCCTGCTGCCTTAAGTTAGATTCCATGCCCCTGACTACCTTAAAGCTCTGTTTTTCTGGAGACAGCCAAGCCACCTTATTAAACACAACTACGGTAGAAAAAAAAAGATATGCTCCTCTTCCACTATGATCCTATATACGAGGCAGGCAGAAGCATTAGGGGCAGAGAAAAGAGGATTGCAGCAGTAGCTTTAACAATGGTAAGAGTGGAATTAATACCCATAATTATAAAGCAAGCGCTGGCAGAAGCAGCAACCTCCCATCCTCCACTTGTCCTTCTTCATGGGGCGCTTTGCTACTGTACTTTCTGTGCAGTAAGAGGCACTGATGGTGATGCTTAGGGTAACAACAGGTGTAAATACTTTCTTCCTTTTCAATTTATCTATAGAAGTTGCCCTTTTTTGGTTTTCCTTTAAATATGCCCTTCTTAGCCTCTCATTTGTGGAACTATATTAAAATAAAATTAAATCAAATCTAACAGCTAACAACTTAGTGACGATTCAAAGGCTTTTTTAGAAAGGCAAGTTATCAGTATAAACTGCACTATCTCAAGGACTGTCAAAAAGAGGGATGTGGAGCCCTGGTAAAGGTATAACCATGGTCTCACAATGCTTTCTTCTGACAATTGTGGCTTGGTTTTCACACCTTTGGTTCTCATAACATATATACACACTATATGTACTTCAGCATGGGGTGTTCAATGCTTTCTCTGTGTAACTCTTCCCAAGCATGTGAAGCAAAACACTGTGCCTTTTCTCTGAGAAAGGAGGCACCCCGTCTATCACAAAACCTCACCACTGCTCCTGTGGAGCTCTGAAGACAGCTCACTCCATCACACTCCAAAGCAAATAATCCCTATTCATTAAGTTAAATTGAAATTTGGAGAACAATAAAGTCACAGCTAACACTGAGCTGCGTTATTCTGCTTCCACCCTGCAGATACCAACAGTACACACCTATTTCAATGTTGCTGATATGCCCACTCAGCTACCTCAAGTGTTATACACACAACCGTTTACAATACAAATTTGAATGCAGCAAGAGAGACTGAGTATTCACCTTTTTTTTTTTTTCTTCCAAAACAGTGGTACCCAGCCTGCTGCTAGCTATTTGCAATGAAGTTGCCTGAAAGATCCTCACTTGTAAGCTGAGCTCCTCCTGCAAGAGGCCCAGTGTCTGCATGTCCCCCTGCAATGCTGACACACCAAGCAAGGCTGGGGAGTCCACATATTTCTGTGCAATTTCATGCTGCCTGTTCCAGCTACAATTGCACCTACCTGTCTTGGGGGAAGGTGGGGGTTGAGAGCTGGATCACACTTACTGCAAAATGATTCATAGCCCATAAAGTAGGCTCCAAATATGCTAAGAGCTTGGAGAAGTCTCATACTGAAGGGGTACTGATGCTTATAGTATCACTGGCATGAATACATGTGTGTTCATAAACCAGTTGCAGATTGTCCCTGAACAGTCCCTCTTAGGGCACACCAAAGCAACCCTAGTGAGGATGCAGAAGCATGGCTCTAACAGCCATAGTGTGAAAAAGACTGATTACCATCCAGACATTGTAACATTATTAAGAAAGTCCACCTTGTTTCATCTGCCTCCTGCCACCTACAGCGGCCACGCCCAAATCCTTCCTTATCTCCTGCACCATTTCAGAGTACAGATTGTATTCAGCGTATCTGTAGCTATCCTTGACAAACAAGTCTGAAGCAGTAATGGCAGCCTTCTCTTTTGCTTACTGCTGTAGCTCACGATAAAAATACCGTCTTATATATTCATATAGCCACATGCTGGTATTTAATAGTACTGGAAACTCTGGAAAACCACACTAGCATACCTAGGGTTTCCCCCCTGCTCTGCAAAGACTTTTTGATTTACTTAGAGCGCATCTGCCTCTTCCCATTTTGCTTTATTAAGAGACTCAAGAGTTCAGATCGCCCCATAGCACCTGCCAGACCCCTCAGTCCCGGCCTAGCCGCTCAGTATTCCCACTCCCAGGGTAAAACTGGAGGCGGTTTGTACCCTCAGCGGCACCTCGCTTTCCATCTGCCCGGTAAGGGCGGGGGGTGGGTGGAGGCCTTCGCCGTGGCACCGGCTCTTGCCCCAGCCCTCACCCGCCCTGGCCGGCTCCACCGACAGCCACCATAGCTCACCCTGTTCCGCCCTCGCCCCCCCTCAGGCAGGCGGAGTGCTGCCAGCGCCCGCCGCGTGGCGGCCACGTCGCCCCCCGCCTGGCCTGAGTGGGGCGGTCCAACCGACGCCAAAGCCAGCGTCAGCGGCGCCACCGCAGCAGCCCCGACACCAGAGCTGGAGGGGGAAGGAGAAGGGGCGTCCCCTCCGCTATCACTCACGTTCCGGTCGCGGGAAACCCCGGGCAGGAGCGGCAGCGCCATAGCCGCCCCGGCCCGCCGGGAGCCCCCCGACAAACCCGCTCTCCTCCCGGCCCGAACCGCTGGGGGCGCCGTTGCCTGGAGACCGGTGGCGTCACGGGGGGTGCGGCAAGGGGCGGCGGGGCCGTGCAAAACCGAGCATTACCCAGTCTCAAGTCTTGCCGAAGGAGGCCCTCCAGAGATCGGTCGGCTTCGGCTCGGGGATCGTGGGCACCGCAGTCACGACCCATGCCCGCTCCCTACGGCCCCGCCGCCGGTTCCCCTGGTGTTAGCGCCTGCCCGCCCAGGCGGTATCGGAGGGAGGCAGGAGCTGGCTTTTGTCCTCCGGAGCCCCGGCCCCGCGGGGGTGCGTCGGTGCGGGCTCAGAAGCGGGAGGCTGGTCAGTGCTTGTGGCTTTTGGGGACCGAACCAGAATTAAGTGCGAATCCGTGTGTTTAATTTTCCAGAATTCACTTCCATCTTCTCCACAAATCTCTCTAGATTTCCCTCAGGCCCAGAGCTCTGAGCGGCCCTTTCCTTCCCTCATCTTGCACCTGCTGGACGGGGTCCCCCCCAAAAGTAATGTTGGAACCGGGGTCATGGATGGGGCAAATCCCACCACGTTTCCATTTTCTGCACATATTAATTCTCACTGTTCCCCATTTTGTGAGTTTAATACAGCAAATTTTACTGTGGAGCTCTGGCGAGCTTGGAATGCGGGGGGTGGGATGCTTTTCCATCTTTTGTTTGGTTTATTTTTCGCATTTTAGTCCACCGGGATGGTGAAACTAGGTCAGTGGGTTTCCACTTTCTGGTTTCCCAGTGCTGGATTATGCACCTGCATTTGCATTTAGTGCGGAAAGGTAAACATTTAAAGTGTATTTTAATTGAAAATGAAAGGAACCATCATTTTAATCACATTCGTTTCGTACAGTGGGTGGTATTACACTCAAATTTAAATTTCAAACAGAAAATACACTGAAAGTTTCTCACGGATGGCTTAGGGGGGGAGGGCTGTTTCTTTCTTTAATGGAAGTAACATTTTCCTTGTTAATAAGGGAGGATGCCTTCCAGATTGCCTCCACAGCCTATTCCAGAGAACAGCAACTACGCCACGTAATGTTCCTCCATTTTACATAAAGCTGTTCATTAATATATTTTTTTAATTAGAACTGCTTTTTACAGAAAAAAAAAAGTTTATGGACAAAATAGTTAAGATATGGATAAAATAGTTAGCTGAAACCCAAATATTTCAATTCTGATATGCCATCATGCTGTCTCAGAGGAGCTGTACTTCAGTTGCTTCATGTCCTTATTCTCATAGAAGGAGTGGATATCCCCTGCCATATTTCATACTCTATGATGCATTAGACCATGAAATTCCCATAACATGTCATCTCTTTTCCCTGAAACAGAGGCTCATGGAAAAGCATGGGCAATGTGTTCCATCTGAATGAGCCCAGGAGGTGCTCCCTGTGCAGCATTCGCTAACTGAATTGGTATTTGCCCAAAAATGTTCTTATTTCAAAACCTGAAATTTCAGTGAAAATTCTTTCACTTTTTAATTTTTTTGCCAAAAGTTGCCCCATCAGCCTTGGCCTGGGAAGGGAAAAGGGAAGAGGTGCAAATTCTGAAAAAGTCATTGCAGGACACACAGCACTGCCGCACTTCAGCAGTGAAGCTCTTCAGCATCACCCATTGTTCTTTGCATGTTCATGTGATCTCCAGTATCCTTTCAGTATGTCTTTTGACAAACACTGCACAGGAGACAGCTAGCATACTCAAAACATACCTTTCAGTTTTGGCAGCTGTCATTAGGGAGTGAGGATCTCCAGGAAGTGATTGGATCCATTTTATAACAGGTATGTGCCAACACGTCTCTGTGAGATTAGCAAACCAGCCTAGTTGTGGGCTCATGCAGAATCCCCATAGGCCCCTTGCAGCTAACAGCACAATTTCTCATTTAGGGTAGCAACCATCAACAAAACAAAACAGTGAAGAGTTAGTGTCTTCTTTCACTTCATTTATCATTCAGAATTGGTATCTCCTGTTTGGGTTTTGTGGCTTTTTATATAGTGGGGCAGTTTAAATGTCTTAATTCTCTTCTGATATCAATAACAAAACTGTTGTTCCAAGTGAAAAACATGCAAGGGAAACAGCAGCACTTCTTTAGGAAGGTTAATGAGGGGCACAGCGTCAGATTCCAATGCATTTCCCACAGAAAATCCCATGAATGGTCCCTAGCCATCAGGTCAAATTTTTCTGCATAACATTACCTTCTGCCTCACCCAGAAAAGAAGCCTCAGGGAGCTGCAGAGATGGGAAGCATCTTTCTTTTACACCAAAAGCATAGTTACAATGTGATGTTTTCCACCAGACTTCAATCATTCTTTTGCTTTCAAAAGTGAACCATTCCCCCACCCCCCAACCCAAACCAAAAAGTATATTCTACTTTAGAACAGAATTGCTTCTTTCTACATTACCTTCTCTTTGGAGTTTCTCTTACATGTGTTGTCTTTTTTGTTCCTTCTATAGTCACTCAATACAGACCAAGTGAAAACAAATTAATTTTAATGCCTTTTCTGGGAAAAATAAAAGTACTACAGAAAAAGCATTTTTGATAAAAGCTTTTTATTAAATGAGGATTGTTAATGACAACAAAGGCAAGTAGTTGGCAGTAGTATATTAACTGTATATTCTGACAGTACTCTGCTGCTGATAATAGTGGTGAATGTACGTAAGACTGTATTATTTGTACAGTTCAAAGGAAGGAGGGGAGCTAAAGCTGAGGAAAACATGGAAAATACTGTTTTTGTGAAGAAAAGACAGAGATTCTAGTCTGTTTGTACTAGGATTGTGTTTTTCTAGCAAACTTGAAATCAGTGAGGCTGCTCAAATTGTGAACTTCTGAGGAACTCAGAACTTTTCAGAAAAGGCTTATCTTTTGAAAAAAAAAAAATAAAATAAAATTGGGTTTTAGTCTGACCAAATGCCATTGGCTCCAGGGCCTCATTAGTCCATTTGTCTGAGTGTAAGACCAGGTCTTCCACTTCCAAGCTGTGTCGGTTTAGATTAGGAAAGTTTGACTAAAATCAGCATAATTTAGTGTCACTTCACTGTGAAGATGTCTCTGCTTCTGTCATATGTTTTACTACATCCTCTTTCTGGGACTGGTTTTACAGGCTATGTTAAGGCTGGGCTGTCAGAAATTAGATTATTCCCAGGCTGCCTAGTTTGAAGTGAATTATGTTCCCATGTGGATCATCACGCAAGCACCCTGGAACTTGAACAGAAGTTGAACTCTGACATGCACTTAATTCGGTACCAGAAATAAAGGATGGAAAACTATTCCTATAACTACCTTACCTATAAATTCCTTAGGCCTTTCTTAGCAAAATACCAGACACTAATAGTCATTGCAGAAATCACCTACGGGGTAGGATGAGAGGAATCAAACACAGTTACACACACAGAGCTATCTGTAGCTAACTAGCATACAGGGATAAAGAGCAAATCATTTTGTTTTCAACAGTCAATGAACATGTAGAAAGCGTATGAAGGTACTTCTTTGGGGCCAGAAGACAACGCACAGACTATAATTTTTGGCTGCAGCTGTGGGGTGTTTCAGAGAACACACACAAAGAAAATAGGGCATTTTTGCAGCTATGGGTCTGTGCTGGCCATGTACCACACAGGTGTTTGGCACATTATTGCTGCAGCTGCTCCCTGCCCCAAGAAGACAAGGTATTAAGCATGAATTTCCACAGCTCATAGTCCATAACCTTTTTCTCCTGGTGATGCTATGGGGATAGGAGAAAACAGTTACATCCAAACTGGTCTCATTGGAAGGTTTCCTTAGGCCAAATGATCCCTCTGAGGCCAGTTGTTCTGATTCAGCACCTAAGGCCCATTTGCACTTGAATCACCTCGCTCCAACTTGCAAGGCCTTTTGGGGAAGAAAGGCGTTGAGCAGGGAGAAGGGTCGAAGCTGTGGTACCCCCAATGGTGATGCCTCCCTGGTGCAGCCTCCATGCAGGAGGCTGGTTTTCCTCCCTTCCTGTCCCCTCCCCATTACACATCTCACAAATTCATCAGCCTCTGGAAACTTGATGGAAGAAGTTTTCCTTGTTCACAGAACAAGGTTGGTTTTACATAAGCTCTTTTACATAAGGTGTGAGCTTTTGAGGGATGTTTGCAATCAGCCCAATTTCCCTGTCATTGAAGTCGGGGAGAATATGAGGGGCCACTTTCTTCAGTCCCCCACACTTCTGAAAGTACATGAGAAAGAAATATGCTGGGGTAGTAGATTCCTTCGAGATGCCCCCGCTGCATATATTCAGTGAGATATGCAGTATGGAGTAGCTGTTCGGTTCCTCTTCACCCTCCTTATGTGGGCTGATTTGAGATGCAGCCACACTAGTAAAATGAACCTGACAGAAAAGCCTCTAATTTAATTCAGAAGCAGAATACAGGGTTTTTTTTACAATTAAACTGTAGTTGTGCGTTTAATACAGCATGCAGTAATTGCTGGGAAAAGTAGGAAAAACCCATGATAGGTAACATAACTAACAAACCTACAGGGGGAAAGTAGGAATACAGCACTTGGCAGACACATAACCGTTCATCAAAACACAGTGAAGGCCTTCAGGTTATGTCATCACCTGCACAAGGACCAAAGCACGTGTTCATCCCTCCAGATAACATCTGTTTCAGAATTGTCGTGGTTTAAAACCAGTCAGGCAGCTCGTTCACTCATTCCCCCCCTTCTTTCCCTCCCTCTACTCCCAGAGGGATGGAGAGGAGAGTCAAAAAGAATGCAACTCCCACGGGTTGAGATAAGAACAGTTTAGTAACTAAGGTATAACACAAATCACTACTGCTACCACCAATAATAATAATGATAAGGGAAATAGCAAGGGAAGAGAATACAACACCTCACCACCCGCCGACCGATAACTCATCCCACCCCACCCAACCGAGCACCCATACTTAGTCCAAGCCCGCAGAGAACTAGCCCTTCCGGGTAACTACCCCCAGTTTATATACAGGGCATGACGTGCTGTGGTATGGAATACCTCTTTGGCTAGCTTGGGTAAGGTGTCCTGTCTATGCTTCCTCCCAGCTTCCCCTCCTCCCTGGCAGAGCATGATGCTCAGAAAGTCCTTGGCCAGACTGACAGACGTGTCAGTCAGACATGTCAGACAGACATTTGAGCAGTAACTAAAAGCATCAGTGTTATCAACACCGTTCCCAGGCTGAAAGTCAAAAACACAGCACTGTACCAGCTACTAAGAAGGGGAAAAAATGACTGCTACTGCTGAACCCAGGACAAGAGTGAAGACAAATTACTTGGGAATGTGAAGTTCCCGTTGCCGGGGGCAGCCTAAAAGGGCAGCCACCCCAAGACAACTTTATGAGAGCAAGGGAAATGTCACTGTCACCTCCACTGCAGCATCCAGACACCTGATGACAGTGTCAGACACTACAGAATGATGGCCATACTCATGGCCACAATAAAGAAGGGAGGCAGCTATTTCCCTCCTGAGTATATTTGTGTTTCCTTCCTTTACTCCTGCCCTGTTTCGGGTGTCAATGGGAGCGAACCCATCCACGTCACAAACATTTAATGACTTTCCTCTTCTTGCTCTCACAATGCCTTGCTGACAGAAATGAGGGGTTTGGCTCAGCAAGAAGTGTCAATACACATCTTTCCTCCTTTCCACCAGTGGTGTAACGTGCCTGGAGCTTGAATCTCCATGCTGTCAAAGCTCTCCCCTCCAGCCAACAAGGCACTGCAAGAACTCAAAAACCCCAGCCCCGGCTCTGTTCAGCCAGACTTACCAGTCCGTTTCCTTCTGCCTAGGAAAATTCTGTCAGCATTTCTCCAAATCCTGTAAGTTGCCTTGAGGATATGCCATTGGTTGAGGCTGTATGACTGATCAATTCCTCCCTCTCCTCAATCCTCCGTTTTCCAGGTTCATCTCTTCAGCTGATGGATAAAACAACAACAACAAAAAATCCCCAACAATTTTTAAAATTCCCATGGCAATAAATAGATAGATGGACTACAGTCAATTACCAGAAGCAGTTATTGATCAAGGCTGGTTTAGAAGTATACTTGCTTTCTGCAATCAAGCTTACAATACAATTTGCCCTGCATTCAGCATCTATTTCAATTAAAATGAAAGGGGAGGAAATGTCACTTATTTTAAATAAAAAGCTTTCAAGCTATGCTTGCAGTCTGCTTTGAGGATCTAGGACAGATCAAAGCTGCTTTGAGAACTCATCCATTCTGCTTCAAATATGATAGTGCATTGTCCATAGAAAAAATCAAGGCAGTGTAAGATATCAAAGGAGAAAGTACATTTTGGGCTTCCAAGCAGTGGTCTCAAACCTGGTGAAGTCTGCCAGAATAATAATGGAACAGGAGTGACATTAATCCCCTCAGTCAGAGAGACCAAGACACTGACAATTGCGGGCACTGCACCAGAAACGGTTTCTTAAATTAATCAAGCTCTGCCTTAATGATAATGAGGTCATCTGTATGGATCAAAAGCCTTGGTCAATGCCAGCTTCTCAAAACTTGAAATCAGTCAATTATGAACAAGTTAGGAATTGAGGTTTACCCCAAACCTAATCCCTTCGCTGATTAGGACGTTATTCTAACTTCCAGCCTAGAGGCATCCAAGGGAAACATATCCTGAAAAGGATGAAAATCCTTATTTTGGCATTGTCCTTTGAGTAATGTGTCTTTTGTGCCGTTTGATGCCTACTCCTTGTGTAATGGCAGATAGCAATCACATCTCCTTTCACCTCTTTGCCAAGTTTAGCGAACCAGACATTTTGGCACTCCACTGTGTGATAGTTCATCATTCTTCTGAACACCTAATTTTGTCTGCTTTTCTCTCTGCCTGTTCCAGTCTGTGTCTTCCTTGAATAAAGGTGGCTATTCACAATAACCTAAAAGAAGTCTCACCAAGGTGCTGCACTGTTCCAGTCACTCTCATCTCTGCTGTGTCTTCTCAATATTTCTTTCTCCTGTCTTTTTGCTTTCTTGGGCTTGTGCTTCCTCCTACCCCTTCTCATTTCCACTAGTACCACTTTTTGTGCTGCTGCTTTTCTTCACTGCTGCTTTTCTCATCAAAGGCCAAAATAAGTGAGAAAAGTGTCAAGTCCCCCTTTCCAAACCTGTTGATTGAACGTGCTGAAGAATAAGTGGTCTGCAGGGAATAAGATTTCTTGGGCTGTTAGCTTGAATGGAGCTGTCTGGTTCAGCCTTGTCAAGTCTCTGAGCACAAGTTCTTACTGCAGGGCTCCACTGCTGCCCTTCTTCTCTCTAAATGTACTCTGAAGGGCTTTTGTATCAGTGTGTGAGGGTATGGGTAAGACCTAATGTAGGGAATAGGAGAAGCAGACTTCATTACCTGTCAGAGAAGTTTCATGCCCTTAAAATGTATTTTTCAAGGCAACTGGTCCTGATGTTGCATGGCCTGCTTCTCTTCTATCCATTGAAATTAGAGCCACTGTCCTGATGGTGTTTTGTCTATTTGGTTGGAGGTAACCTGTGATAGCACAGAAAGAAATGTCTTAACTTGAAGTTCAGTTTGAATTTGTGATTAAGCTCAGTTCTTTTTATGAAGGGTGTACCTATTCTTACTTGCTATGGTTCTACCTTAAAGACAGGTCAAACTCCAAATCTTGTCAATGGAAAAGATAAAGAAGGTTTAAATGATAGATGAAACCTTCTGTAATGCTAGACCACCACATTAGCTGGTCACCGGTATGTTCCACGCCACAGTGAGACCATATTTATTTTTGTGTGCTAAATGCTGTAGCAAGGATAGTTGACAAAGAAAGAAATGAGTTGAGGTTGAATCCTTAAGGGAATTTCAAGTTGAACAAAAACTAATGTGAAAGTTGAGACTGTAACAACCTCGGCAGTGTCCCTTTAAATTACGCTTAATAAATACCACGGAGCTGAAGTGTTCTGCATATATTTGTAACAAATGGTTGCACAAATATTTGGCTCCTAATGATGAACTAAACGGCATGACATTTGCCTGGGAAAATTAATTACTTTAACGTGTGTTGTATAAAATATGAGGTGATCATGTAATGTGTGTGTATACTGTAGAGTGTTGCTGAGTGACTAAGTTATTACCAAAGGAAATTTATGAGAAATAAACAAGAAATACTCAGAGATGCTGTAAATGTCATGTTATGCTCAAGGGCCTTTTGTGGCTGAATAATTTTTATGTGGATGAGGATGACAGGATCATGCAGCAAAAAAAGTCACGTTAGAATGAGTTAATCTTTGTATTTGCACATAATTTTATTGGTATTTAATGTAGCTACGATGTTTCTGTTTCAGATTGTAGGGTCAATTCCTAATGAAGTTGACATAATCAAATCAAACTGAACTGAGTGATCCAGCATGGTCTCAGCACGAAATTTTAAATTGTCTCGGTTCAAGAAGAAAAGCTGCCTAGTAAAGGAGTGGGAAATAAATTGGTCCTCAAATCACGGCTGGTTTTGGGCAAAATCATACTGCCTAATTTATGTGACCTTTTAGAAGACTAAAGTAATCTCCCTTAGAGGTGCTCCTCTGTGCAACTCTCACGTCTCGCAAGCAGGGAAGGTTTAGAGACCGCCGGATCTCTGCCCTCTCTTCCCGCTAGGATGCTCTGCAGAGTCTACATAAGGCTGCATACATGAAGAAGAAATGGAAAGCAGTGAACTGGAGAAACATGAACTGGCGAGGGAAAAGCAGATACATACATTACTTCGCAAACAAAAAGTGTAGAACACTATGCACCAGATCTCTAAATCTGGTGGAAATAATATGGTTAAAATAATCATGTCCATCACACTCATCTTCTTTTCCCTAACTGAGAACCTCAGACAGGTGAGGCTCTTTCTTGAGCACCTAGCAGAATAATTTAAAAAAACAGGGCTGTTTGGTTTGGGAGGGATGGGGGGGGATGTCTTTGACTACTCCAGTAGTTATGAAGAATGTGATAAACTAGGGCACAGCCTGCTCAGTGAGTGTGTCACTGGCATTTTGTGATGCAGCAGCACTGAAAGCAGCTCCCCAGGTGGCAATCCTGGGGTCAGTTCCTACCACAGGAGAGCAACAGCTGGGGAGTGTGAAGGTGGAGGACAATGGTTGTGAGAGAGTTACAGGATTTTTAGGCCTCAGGGAGTGAAGGAAGGGTAACATAAACCTGAAGGCAAAGGACTTGAAGGCAGTAGACTTTAATGAACACAGGGGATACTAGCAGGTAAATTCTTATGATAGAATCAGAATCATAGAGTCATAGAATCATAGACTAGTTAGGGTCGGAAAGGACCTTAAGATCGTCTACTTACAACCCCCCTGCCATGGGCAGGGATACCTCACACTAAACCAACTCTGTCCAACCTGGCCTTGAACACTACCAGGGATGGAGCATTCACAACCTCCCTGGGCAACCCATTCCAGTGCCTCACCACCCTTACAGTAAAGAACTTCCTCCTTATATCTTAACTAAACTTCCCCTGTTTGAGTTTTAACCTGTTACCCCTTGTCCTATCACTACAGTCCCTAATGAAAAGTCCCTCTCCAGTATCCTTATAGGCCCCCCTTCAGATACTGGAAGGCTGCTATGAGGTCTCCACGCAGCCTTCTCTTCTCCAGGCTGAACAGCCCCAACTTTCTCAGCCTGTCTTCATACAGGAGGTGCTCCAGTCCCCTGATCATCCTTGTGGCCCTCCTCTGGACTTGTTCCAACAGTTCCATGTCCTTTTTATGTTGAGGACACCAGAACTGCACACAATACTCCAAGTGGGGTCTCACGAGAGCAGAGCAGCGGGGCAGGCTCACCTCCTTCGACCTGCTGGTCGCGCTCCTTTTGATGCAGCCCAGGATACGGTTGGTTTTCTGTGCTGTGAGCGCACACTGAAGCCGGCTCATGTTCATTTTCTCATCAACCAACACCCCCAAGTCCTTCTCGGCAGGACTGCTCTGAATCTCTAGGAATCAAATCTATGGAAGAAAAGAGCTCCAGAAAGAGTTGATGGTTCATGAAAGAAATTAAACAGACAAACAAACCACAAACAAAACAAAACCCCCACAAACAAAACCAAACCAAAACAAAATACAGTAGGAACAAAGTCACAAAATATTTTGGTGTGTAGAAAGGATAGAAAATGCAGTAAAAGTTATCTGTGAAATCACAAGCTGTTCAATAATCTCAAGTGCAAGAAGGGAGTGTGCAGAACATAGAAACTAGGTCAAATATCTAAAAATGAATGTTTAAAAAAACCTCAGTGTGAGCATACAGAGACAAAATCAGGAGGTTTAAGGCACAAAATAAAATTTTTCTATTCTTTGCTTATTCTAATAGGGCATTTTAAAGGCATTTTTGATAGCAATGAAGAGGGAACCCAGAGGAAGAATTAATCCATGGGTAGGAAAATTGGCAGATGATGCTCAGAAAGCTTAGTGCCTTTTTTAAAGAAGACTAGAAGAAGACAAACAAAATGCTCCTGTTAAAAGTAGGGGCACGGAATTGTGAAGCCCGTGAATTAGGAATAATCACCATACCTGAGAAAAAGACTAAAACAACCAATCAGGTGATTTCTAGTTCCATACAATTTAAAAATGAGGTGCAGCTTGATAAGATTTGCCTTTTTCTAAATCCACCAAATTGCCTTTTACAATGGGGAAACAGGCAGGGTGGTTGGAACTAGATGATCTTAAGGTCCTTTCCAACCCTAACTATTCCATGATTCTATGATTGTAGGTACAAGAGGAGCAATATGGGCCACACACAGGATTGCGTGTGTGTGTGTACATGTGTACACGTGTGTGTGTACATTTGTGCTGAGAGTCAGGGAGGGACTGTACAGGCCCACCACAAATACACTCAGAGGGAGCTTTCAAACTGAGGCAGAATGTGAGATCCCGTGTGGTTCCTGCTGCCAGTGCTCATGCAGCAGACTGTAAAATGCAGGGAGCACCTGAGCAGAAGGGAGCTGTGAGAAAGACATGAGTGGTGGGTGTGCTTTCGCACCTGGGAGCAGTTGTGGCCCTTTTGAAGAGGATGCGCAGCAAGGAGGGGAGGACACAGGGAGTGGGTGTGGAGCTTTTTGCTGGTGGGGCCTTTTGCTGCATAGCTTTGAGCATCCTGTGCTTCTGAGCTGAACAGCAGGAAAAGGTGTGGCCAAGGAGAAGACCCCCTTGCAAGTAAGAGGGAAGCCAACCTTCCCAGTGCTGACAGCAACCCAGATGCTTGTGCCAATGCCTGAAGGAGACCGCTGAATGTGGGGAAAGATGCTGCATGTATAGAAGGCCCAAGGTTCAAAGTATCTCTCTGGAGCTCTGATTCTTTATCTACGCTTAATGGACATAGTGGATAAGGCATGATAAAAAGGAATCCAGTTCCACTAGGAAAATGCTCTAGTGCTGAGGATGGTGAAGAAGAGTGACATGCCCCTGCTGAGCAGAGCATCCTCATCTTCCAGCTCTTGTAACAACAGGTTAGATAGATTTCTGCTAGGTATGGCTTAGGTATAACTGATCGACCCCAAGGTCAGTGGGATGTTTACAATGAGTTTGTGCAGCCTCTTTCATTATTTTTTTCCAGCCATATTATGGCTGGAGTAATGGCCTGGCAGGAACCTCACTGGAAAGGTGAGAGTTTTCACTCAGGGCCATCTGGCTCATCATTTGCTCTGAGGTGCACATTCAGGCTTGTTCCTGTGGTCTTTCCCCCTTCTGCACAGCTAGCAGCTGTGTCACTCAGTATACTCAACCAAGGACCAGTCCAGCGGGTGGGATATTTTGTCTCTGGGCATAGCTGTGCCAGATACCTTAGGGAGAAATGCAGAAGCTGTGTGAGTGGGTAACCAGTGAATAAACTGCTCATTCATGGAAGGGCAAATATGAGACTCCAGCTTCTACATTAAGAAGTTAAATCCTAATCTGAAGCACTGCTACCCCAGCCCTGGGGCTGCTCACGTGTTAACCCTGGCTACCATAACTGTTGGTAGTCTCATTAGTTAGGGAGTGGATGGCATTTTTTCAATCCTGCAAGGCAGTTGAGGCAATGAAGCTTCACCCCCTCAATGAGTGGAACAGCCTTCCTTTCCCATCCCCTGCCTCTCAATGTCACTGATAGGTTTTGCTGTTCATGTGAAACAACTGGGAGGAGTGACAGGTCTACCTGCTCATGACTTAGCTTGTACACTTCTGACTGCTCCCTTCATAAATCAAAGAGCTTCCTCAGTCTAAATTTGGTTTTGTTCCCAACTTCCCTAACAGTTTTCATTAACCATACCTTACATTTTTGTGTGTATTGATAGAGAAAGGGCTAACATTAACCTCTGTTTTAATGGATAAAACCAGGTTATTCTGAAGGATGGTGGAGAACAGTAATCTACTGAGATGCTTGAAATGCCTCCTAGGAGAGAGCCCTAAGGTTGCTGTTGTCTGCAGAGGGATCACAGGGAGAGTAAGCTGTTTAAGCTAAATTACCCCTTCTGAGTAGGTCTCAGTAGAGTGTCAGGCTGACCAGAACCAAATGCAATACTCCAGGGGAATCGCTAAACCTTGATGGCACTGTAATGTCATAATAATGAGTGTGTTTTCCATGCCAACATCTGGTTTGTGATTTGACTACTGATTTACACTGAGCTTTCAGGTGAATGTCCCAGTCTTTCCTGGACTTTGTTGACCATGATTTAGGACCAAACACTGTTCAGAATGCTTCAGGTTAGTACATCTGCTGGACATGATTTTGCATTAATGAGCACCAACATAGCTTTGTCATCCCAGTGCCCACATGCTCATGCTGGACATGACAAGGATTCTTTCCTCTCCACTGGCTCAGCCTAACCTAAATAACTTTGTGTCACCTTCAAAGGTTGCTCCCCTACCTCTTTTCTAGATCACAAAGAGATACTGCAAATGCTACTCATCATGTTACACAATTAATTGGCATATTAATATTAATATAGGATCTAAAAAAAGACTGAAAAAACATTCCAGCTTCAAAGATAGGAGATGCCAGGATTAAGGCTTCTTATGTAGCTGTGATCTAAATCCCTCTGTACAGCAGTATAGGTTTTAGTCATGGGTATATAGATGATTATTCAGAGGAACCCTTCTTATTTAGGAGGCAGTATAGAGTCTGGACTAGATGGACTATTTTTCTGACCAAGGATGCAGTCTCTGGGTATATATGTGAATATCCTAATAAGAAGCAAGTATGCAACTGTGGCAAAAATGGCCTGGGCTTGTTTGGGCTACCCAGTTAAGGTGAGGGGTTGACATCTATACACAAAAGATTTCAGCTGCAATCCCCTTTTACTTCTTGTCTTCCCTCACCAGGATTCTTCCACCCTAGCACAATCTCAGAACTGGCAAAAGGAGAGGCTGACTTTTCTGTAATTTCTACAATCAGGAAAGTAAGCACTCCAACTTTGTTGTTCCCTGTGGAGACATCAACAGGCCTAAATTCTCTTCTGCATTTGTAAACAGCTGGGAAAGGCTGACCCTCAAACTGTGTCCATACTGCTTTTCTTCCAGATACCTCACCTAGCAGTTTGGCAGATTTAACAAATTTGCTTTGGGATGAAGGCAGATTTACTGGAATGGTTACCTTCTTTATTAGTGTTTGACATGCAGCTGTATTGAATAAGTAAATTTAACTGTAAATAAGAGCCAAAATTCTGTATAATCAGATTAATACAACAAACTATAACAATATTCGTTGAATGATGCAATATTGACCACATTTGCAGTTTGTGCTGATCTGGAAAGATAAAAAAACCCAACATGTACCTGAGAAGACTGTCACTAGAGCATTATTGAGAGTTTTTTCTTTTGTGTAGTTTTTTAAGAACCAGAACTATTTACTTGTCAATTGGAAGTTAAACCAGTGAGACTCAATTAATGCATGACACTATTCCCTTTGAGCACAAACATGACTCAGAAACAGTTCATAAAGAAGACAAGCTTGTGCTTAGTTTAGCTATGTGACCTGCTTAGTGCTCAAAGGGACCCATCAAACTGAAATTAGGCAGTTAAAAAAAAATCAGTCTAAATAAATTCAGAAACTAACAGATCCTGGGATCCCTCTGCTCATTTATATAGCTTTGCTATCACATTTTCCAATGTTTTGTCAAGTTTCTCCCCTAGGTGGGACATGAAGGTGAGAGGAGGTTGTCTAATCACAGCTTTACAGCCTCTGCATCAAATGACAAGTCACGCATAGCATGGTTTCAGCCTATTACCATGATAACCAGATCGTGTTCTGGCCTGTGCTATGGCTGGCCTCAGTTTTCTATGTTCTCAGTGCTTGGTCAGCCATGGTGAGGATTGCTGTGGTAGTAATTTACAGCACAAAGATTTTTGCAGGGCCAATCTGCCAGCAAGAGCTGAGCAGATCCGCCTTTCAGATCATGTCATATCAACTCAAGGTCCTAGGAAAGGGAAGGGACTTCATTCCATGTGGTGTGCGGTTGTTCCGGCCATGACTCCTCTCTCAGCTGAGAGACTCCTTGGGATGCAACATTTGCTCTGTTTTGCTGCAGATAACTTACAGGAGGTTTGAGTAACTGAGGGTATTTGGAAAAATAACCCAGCTCCCTTTTTAAAAACCATTTCAGGGTCAGCAGTTTTGCATTTGGGAAGAGGACAGATTGTGAGTTGGTTGCATGTTTTCAAACAGCAGCTGCATAGAGGTGGGGGTGAGACTTCCAGCTGTAGAGACAAGCTGGATCTGTCCAGGCTGTGATTCAGTTGTCTAAATGTGAAATACCCTAAGCATTCAAGTCATCCATATATAGCTGGTAGAGATGACACAAAACCCCATATGGATGGGTTGGACATCCTGGGGTTTCCCAAGGACAGTGTACCTTCCTGGGTCAGGTTACCTGAGTCCTGCCCCCTCTGTTGCCCCAGCAGAGATGAGGTGGCACACAGATCTCCAGTGTCCTGGACAAACAATTGTATGCATGCAGGGATGGCACTTTCTGCTAGAGGTCCATCAGGTGAAATTCTGGCTACTGAAAAAGGCATTCATTATGCCCTATGAATCCCTCTGCAACACTAGGCTACCTGAAAAGCCTCTCACTACATTAGATTAGTGCATCCCAAAGTCACAAGAATTCACAGCTGGAAGGAATGCCCTCCCAACCCTTACTGCCTCATGCACGAGGCAGGGCTGAACATTTCTGAACCATCAGTGCTGGATCTTTCCTTAATCTTCTCTTTGAAAAATTGAACAAAACATCCCTGGGTTATGTCTTCCAGGGATGCATGATTCCCATCGTTAGGAAGTTTTCTCTATTGCTTAGCCTAAATCTTCTTTACTTCAGTTTAAGCTGATTTCTTCTTGTCCTTTTGATGGACGTGGTGAGCACTTGATCATAATCCTCTTTAATAACAACCTTGCACACACTGGGAGACTGGGAAACAGATTTTCTGAGAACTTGGTGTTGGCTTTAAAGTAACTCTTCCAAATTATTTTGCTTTTTGTAGCACTTGGCCACAAAATAGGCAGTTTTCATAAAAGAAAGAGACAGGAACGATCATTTGATAACCATCTCTATCCCTCTGCAAACAGGTTTTTAGTCCTCTGAGAGGCGACCTGTCAGACATTAAACTGATGCTCTTATTTATCAGTGTCATGTGTAATCTGTAAATCCTTCTGGTGAGATAAAGGTTTGCAATTTTATTCCAACAAAAATGTTTGAAGACTTTAACTGACTGGTACCTCTGATCCCCTATTGCACTTGCAGTGGCCTAAGTTACTAGTTGCTGAGCCAAGGAGAGTTATATTAGGTAATCTGGATAGTAACACAATAGACTTCCTGCTTCTTACAGAAGCTGGAGATTAGGAAAAGGCGTGCAGGTAATCAACAAAACAAAAATACATTGATTTTAGAAATCACTCAGGAGCATTTTTTCAGCTGTGTAGGACTGATGCTGCCCCTTAGCTGTGCATGTTTGGCTCCTGGTGCGAACCTTGAGCTGCGTGTGTCCACATCTCCTCCCCTCTGCTGGAAGAAACCTTTCGCACAAAACTCAGTTTGTCTTCTCTGAAAAATTAAACCCGTTTGTCAAGGAACAGGAACCCTGTCTGAAACCCGGAATCAGTTGGTGCTGCTGCCATTCACCCGTGAGAAGCGCTGACAGCCTTTGAAAAGCAGTGCAAAACCTGTGGGTGCCTCACACTACCGTTCCAGTTTAGATCATGGAACTGGCGACATCGAGTCTGTCACTGCTTCTTATCTTGAAAGGGAACAGTTTGAGGAAGAAGCAAGGAGCAATCAAGACTGTCTCCCAGTGCTGAGCAAGCTGGAAGAAACTCAAGCTCAGTGTTGAGAATAATGCATATTGCACAGGAATGGTTTCCCTTTCCACAGCCATTTGTGGAGATACTTGTGCTCAAGATTTACTCAGAAAACTCCATATTTGCATGTTATATATAGCTCCTCCATGGTGTGACATGATAGCTCAGAGGAGCAAAAGTGATAGGTGACAGTGGCGGGAACTGCCTTGTCACCCCCAATTCAATAGGAATTGAAGCAATTCCTCAGTGACCTGAGGAATAAATCATGGGTTTGTAGGCTTGGTTATGTTTCCCAAAACACTCACACTAAGCCATGGGAAGCACCGTGCTGTACCCCACTATCTCTGTAACCTCCCACAGGGAGCTCAGCTGCCTGTGTTTCAAGGACCCAAGGCCCAGCTCTGATACGGCACAGCTGCGTAACCTTGAGTGAGGCTGCTGAGAAAAAGCCAAGGGAACATCAGCACATAGATAAGGGAGGCAAAATTACTGTCGGAGATGGGGATGCTGAACCGGGCTTGTTGTAGAGCTCAAGAATTCTGGAGGGAAAACACCTGCAGCGAAAGGTGTTGAATCCTCTTTTTTTTTTTAAAAAAAAAAAAAAGAAGTGAAACCGTTTGGGGACTGGTCAGAAATAAGGGGTTAGTTGGGTCACGTTGATGGTGTTATCTCCCACTGCACAGGGATAGCCAGCTATTTGAAACGCCTGTCATCCCTTGTAGTAAAGGTACGTGATCCTGCTTTGAAGCCCAGATGTCCCTCCCAGCCTCAGGGATTCTGGTCAGTGTGTGGAGAGATGCTGCTGCAATGGCACCAGGGGGATGGCCATGTCCTGTCTGAGCAGCACAGAAACCTGGAGAGAGAATCTTGACAAAGGTACATAGTGATAAAATATGGCTATAGACTGAAAGAGGGCAGATTTAGATTAGCTATAAGGAAGAAGTTCTTCCCTGTGAGGGTGGTCAGTCACTAGAACAGGTTGCCCAGGGAAGCTGTGGCTGCTCCATCCCTGGCAGAGCTCAAGGCAAGGTTGAATGGGGTTTGGAGCAACCTGGTCTAGAGGAACCCCTGAGCTGGTGCTGGGAAGAGGGCTGTGGGAGATAGAGATGTGGGCAGCCTTCTGTGGGAGCTGCTACTCGGTGCAGACCCTTGTCCTAGTCCACAGCTAAGCCATGGTGCAGCCCTGCCCGGCCACAGCCCCTCTGTAACATATAATAATAATGTAGAGAAAAACAACATTTGAAACTGTAGAAACATCAGAAAACCTTTTGAAAGGTAAAGGATGAGTGTAACATTGTCAAGACCTCTTCTCATATTGATGAGAAAGGATTTGCACTAAGAAATCCTATTAATAGAGATGATTTGCATAAATCTTTTGTGCAGCAGACTCTAAATCATTTGTATTCTACATACTTCTCCCGTGGCACGTATGTTAAAATAATGTATTTTTACTAATATATTCATGCTGGCACTTTACAAATGTACGCAGCCATGACTCACCAGTATCTAATTTCTCCTGCAGAAGTGAAGTCAAGCTCACAGATCTGTAAATGCCGAAACTTCATTAAACACTCACCAGTTCTCAATAATTCCCCTTCCAGTACGTTATCACAACTATCCCACGAAAGCTTTCCAGCATCTCACTCTACAATCCTAGGATATGATTTATCACTCCGGTCTGGGTGCTCTGAGAATTTTTAATAGTACTAATTGCCTTATTATCCACTCCAGTGCAGGAGTAAAACCTTTTGACATTTTCCTTCCTTCCCTGAGGAAAACAAATCCCAGTTCCTGGGATATTGCTTTCTGATGCCTCTGTGATTAGTGGGGCAAGGAATTCCTTTAGGCCCTTTGCCTTATCAACCTCATCTGTCACTAGCTTTCCATTCCTGTCTCTCTCTCAGTGCTCCCTAATCACTTTGTCTCTTCTGCTATTTTGTATTATTTTTTTCCTTTTTACTTGTGATGCCAGTCTTCATCACATATTCTATTCCTTATTTTCTACCAAAGTACTTTTCCACATCAGGATCTGTGATACTCACCTTGCTCCAGTTTGCTATTTTTAATTTAGTATAGGAGTGCCTATTAAACAAACAAACAAACAAACAAGGCATTTTTCTGGCTGTTCTATATTTGACAACTTGCTGCAACAACACCAGGCAAATCACACACATACACAAATTCCTGTATGTCACCTACCAGATGACCTTAATTTTATAAAAGCAAATCTGATATCACAAAACCATTTGGCAAGTCTCTAACCTTTCAAATGCTGACATAATGAATAAATTTGCCTTGTTGGTTTGGTTTTGCTTAGCTAAAACCTGAAATTAATTGCAGTACCACATATCCTCAGTATCTATTTTTCCTCCTAAGTGTGAACAGCAAGAAGAGACCAGCCATGGAAAAGCATTTATGATGTATGTTCAGACACGCAGAAACACAAGGCTAATCCCAGGAGAAAGACAAGAGGGGCTGAGTGGGGGAATACCTGACCTTCACAGTCCCACAGATGTGCTGCTCAGATGGGACCACTGGAGCCTTCTGCTCACAGCAGAATGATTGGTCACTGACACTGGACCAAATCTTGCAAACCCTGAGGGGAGGACCCACACCTGCCTGGGGTGACCTGTCCCAGCGCTGCACCACCCTCCCGGTGGAAGACCTTTTCCTAATGTCCAGTGTGACCCTCCCAGACCACAGCTCGTGGCTGCTGCCCGTTGTTGAGGAGGGTTTGGCTCCACCATCTTTGTAACCCTCCTTCAAATATTTGTAGGCTGCCTTAGGTTGTTTCAGCCTCCCCTTCACCAGGCTGAACGACCCCAGCTCCTCTTGTAGGTTCTATGCTTTTAGCCACAATCAGCTCAGGCGTTTTCCTCTTGACCCTTTCCTATTTCTCCATATTCCTCTTGCAGTGGAGAGCCCCAGAGCAGTCACAATATTCCAGGTGTGGTGTCACCAGCACCAAGTACAGACAGGCAGAACACAGATTTCCGTAACTGCTGACCATGCTCCTCCTAAGGTACCTCAGTGTGTGATTTCCTTCATTTGCAGCGAGAGTGCAGTGCTCAAATTCCATTTAAGGTCCACCATAACCTCCATGCCTGCTCCAACACAGCAGCTACTCAGGCAGTGGATGTCTCTGGGGTCAGCCTGAACCAGGGACTGGACTTTCACTTCTCCTTGCTGACCTCTGTGAGACTGCTCTTTGTGCAATGCTCAACTTCTCCAGCTTTGCCTTTGAATTGAAGCCCTACACTCCAGTGCGCCAAATACTTCTCATTTGGCATCATCCACAGTTTGTCAAGGGGCTGCATTCTGGACCATCACAGAGGTCTTTGATGAAGGTATTGAACATGTTGTGCAGCAGCAGTCCCAGATGTCCTCTGCTCGTTGCCACTTCCAGCTGGACACCAAAACACTGACTGATCACTGCCCTTGGGGCCTGGCAGTGCAGGCAGTTTTCAGCCCACATAAGAGCTCCCGTTCTCTATATAGACAGTCATTTCATCAGAGAACAGGCTGGTAAAGCATGACTTGCCCTTGGTAAATCACCTTGCCACCCTTCATGCCTTTGGCATGATAATGACACGTTTCATGGAATTCATCTTACCCAACCTTCAGCACCTACAGGTCAACAAGTCATGGCCTGGCCTGCCTTTAAAAATGGGGAAAAATGGGTCCTTCTAGGTCAGACTGATCTGAGTCACTGAAAATGTCAGTTTTAAGGAAGGTAAATTTGCCACAGAAATGCCTGTTTCCTTTCATTTGTATAAGCAGGCCACAGGGTACCTAGCTCAACATCTGTATTCAGACAGACAAATTCTACTTCTCGTGCCTTACTGTGCAGTCCCTGGTTTCTGATTCCCTGCAGACTACATGAGGGTTCCAAAGCCTGCCTAAGGATTCCTGTAACAACATGAAAAGAGAGAAAAAGTAAGTGTACATTGCTTCTAGTGCTTGTTCCACCTTTGCTTTCATTTACAAGCTGGTTAGTCACTGAAGCATACACTTGGGTGTACTTGCACAGGCAGCCTTAAACCAAAGCTCTTTTAGAAGCCAGCGTGCAACTTAGCTGTCACAAGAAACTTTTAAGTTTGGAAACTAAGAATCATATCTGATGCCATACAAATACGAAAAAAAAATATTAATGCCATAGGCAATTTCTCAATGTTTTCTAACTTAACATTTGTATACTCTCATAGGAGCGTGAAGAATAGACTCCATTATTGCTGTTAATTTTCATTCCTCCTCTTTATTGTCTCAAGTGGGTTTTGAAACAACATTTGGCAATGCTTGTTTTTCAGACATTCCTTTCATACATCTGTAAGTTTTTCTTACATTTACAGCTTTGTTCAAATGCATTCTGGCTCAGGTTTCTGCCTTGGCAACACCTTGCTATCGAGGCATTTTGATTGTCTCACAGAAGAGGATTTGAAAAGAGAAAATAAAATTCTGTATATTTGGCTTCAGTATGAGCTCGTTGTCTGTTAAAAACGTGAGGAAACAGCGTAACATTTATTTCACAATTAATACTTCAAGAAAGTGTTTAATTAAAAAATCATACTAGATGTATTGGTTCTTAATTCTCTAGGTCCCAGGAGTGGCAAGCATATATAGAGAGCCTGTTGTTGCAATGAAAGCTCAAAGTATCTATATTAAATGGGAATTATCTGGTTCAATACTCATTAATTCCCTTTGTGGATGTTAAGATTTTCTGTTAAGCATTTTTTAAATATATAGTCCACATATGCAGAAATGGTTTTTACAGCTTAAGGCTGTGAGCAATTGATATGTTTTTTCTGGGGCTGGGGGAGGAAAGGGAAAGGTTGATGGTGAAGCCAAAATCCCTTGCCTCAAGGACTAGGTGTATAACAACACATTTTGATTGTCAGGTAAGCAGCCTACCAAAAAGGCAGCAAAATATCTGGGTTTAGCCTACCTTCCTTCCTGTTAGAGCATTTCTACTGCAAGCAGCATATTTAGTAGTTACTTGTGCTAAACTTTGAGACTCATGTCCTCACTCCCATGAATGCTGAGACACATCCACATAACAGACAGCATCAGCAGGAGAGATCAAGAATATCTCATGCCAAAATACCTTACACTGGTAGGCAGGGTACTAGTCTAGGATCCAGGAGAAGTTTCCCAGGAAGAGGTAACTTAATGCAGTCTCCAGCTTCATCTCTACATCTCAGCACTCCAAGATTTAGACAGCCTCTTAGCTTGAATGTGGAGCCAAACATGATTGAGGTTTCAGGCTATGCTGGATCAGCACTAGATGCCTTGCGCAGCCTTACCCCACAATTATCTTAATTGAAATTGGCTTCCAGTCTTACAGGTCCTGATGCATGCCTGCTGTCCCAGTAATTAAAAGCCCACTGTTCACTTCCCAGACTGCTCCCAAAATCACAAACATCAGCTTTTCCATATGTCCCAGTAGTGTGACATCACTACGTTGCATCAGACCTGTCTCCCAATCAGAATAGGGGAAAACAGCTCTTTAGCTTTATCCTTCCTGTCTAATTTTTGACCTGTAATACCAAACACAAGGGAGGATAACACCTCCTAATCTCGGCAGGTTGGATTGTAATCCTTCTACTCCACCACTAACCCACCCTGTGAACAGTCCTAGAGTGACCAAAACTCATGCTTTTTTTTTAATCACCAGTCTCCATTCCAAAATGTCACATAGTTCCAATTGTGCTGAATTTGGACAAACGTTATCTTTTTCCACTGTCACCCACAGACCACAATACAAGCAGCTGCATACTGTAAAAGTGTGATTTTTTTAAAGCAATTCTTAGAGAATTTTCAAGACAATTTTCAAAAGGTTAGGAGGAGGCATTACTGATGCTTCTTCACTTTACTGTATGTCATGTATGTTATGAAATCTGCACAGACATCAATTTTGAGTTACAGTGTTGACTTTTCCATTTCACTCTGCATGCACCCCCTCGTCCTAAGACCTCTTGACAAATGCAGTTGAATTGAGGAGGCAGCTGTATCTTTAACATTTTCAGTCTGGCTGCTAGAACAGAAACAGACTTCAAAGACTAGCCAAATTCTGGACTCTTAAAATTCAGTAATAAGATCACACAGGTTTTGATCAACCAGGCATCTCACTCCTAATTAAAGCGTATTGCCCAGTCCTGCTTTAACTGAAAAGAAGTAATTTCAGAAAATGTATTATCCCATTATGGTAATACAGAACAAGTAGATGATTTATTACCAAACCTCTCTCCCCAAACTCATTCTCCAGTAAACTTTTAACAGTTGTTCACTACAGAGGAATACCTGGTATGCCTTAGTCAATTATTTAGCTTAGCATTTGAGAAGTGATTGCTAAAAACTGTTTGAGAGGGGAAAAAAAACCCACAAGCCTGTGGAAGACAAAGGTATGACAATTCAATCACTAGAATCATTTTGTCTTGAACTTCACCAAGCAGTATTAACCACAGCCAGCAAAACCTGATGCTGATTTTCTTGTACCTTTAGGTAAAACTGAGCACTCCTGCAATTTAGCTCAATGTTGCCCCATCCTTCCCTGAATGGAGCCTGTTCCTTGGTTTCTGGACCAATTCCGTGTTATGTGAAAAGCTGTCTCTTGTGCTAGGTTCGTGTTTTCCACCCTTCAGTAAAGTTCTTCAGCTGTACAATAAAAGCCATAGAAATTCTGCCTCAGCCTGTCATTAATTTACGTATTTCTAACACTTCTTAATAATCTAAAATTCATGTTTTTCCCAAAAATGCTCTTCAAATACATTTTCTTTAATTTTTATTTCTCCCTTCTCTGAATCTTCTTAGACTAGCTTTGAAATCATTCCAGAGAACTTGCCACCAGAAACACAGTAGTTCTGCTATGCTCCATTCCGTTCTCAATAATCCCATCAATTTTTCTGACTGTAACTTTATAGAGCATTCCCCTACATACAGTGACAGTTCTGAACTTACACATATCAAATCTCAGGTATTTGCAAGGAAATACTGCATTTATTTATCTTGACACTTTACCAAAGTTGGCTACTCCACCATGCCCAAACCTTATCAGGTCCAGCTGTCATTGTTGGTAGCATCCCCTCTACCTCACCAACCTAAGGAAATATACTGGAGAACTTCACAAGTCTTTCTGTGCCAGCAGAAAGCCTGATACAAACCACCAGCGCTCAACTTTTCAATTATACAATTTCTCTGTACTTTTTTGTCCCTCAGACACTTTCCCATGTCCAACAGTCTCATTCGGAAAGCTTGAAAAAAAATTAAAACCTCAAATATAATTAATTCAATCAGTTCTTTATTCATTGCCTTACTGAGTCTTAGATATAAGCAACGGAATAGAAGAACAACTTTCCCCTGCAGAAGTCAGTCCTGCCTACTGCTATATAAGCTGTTTCCTTGTTTGGTTGTTCTTTTGGTTTTGTTTGTTTTTGTTTTGTTTTTTAAATTCTACTTTTACCTATCATAGAATCACAGAATGGTTTTGGTTGGAAGGGACCTTAAAGACCACCTGGTTCCAACCCCCTGCCATGGGCAGGGATACCCTCCACTAGACCAGGCTGCTCTGAGTCCCATCCAGCTTGGCCCTGAGCACTGCTAGGGATGGGGCAGCCAAAACTTCTCTGGGCAACCTGTGCCAGTGCCTCACCACCCTCACAAAGAAGAATTTATTCCTACGATCTAATCTGTGTCTACCCTCTTCTAGTTTAAAGCCATTACACTCTGAAGTGCATCACAAGAAGCCTTTTTAACAAGTACAGTAGAAGATGCTCCCTTGAAATCCTTTCAGAGCGGACTCCTTAAAAATGCAAATTTACAGGTTCATGCTACTGAGGTGGCCACTTTTTTCCTAAAGCTCTTGAGAACACTCCAGTTCATTCCAGTCAGGGTGGGTGACTTATGTCAGTTGGCTCCAGCAACTCTTTTGACATGCCAAAAGTCCATTAGCTTCAGCAGCTAAGAGAGCTGACTGGTTACCTTCCCATCATTCCTTGGACTGAACACTAAAGAATAGAAGCTTTCATGCTTTAACACTTTCATCTTAATTTTTCTTTAAATCCCAAATTACATAGCAGGCACATTCCTCCTTGGGCTTCTCATAAACTGCCACAACTGAGTTTACATAGCTTTAGATATTCACCTGAAAACAAAGTATTTAGGATGCTAACACGTTATTTGTAGCCATTGACGCTCCTTGCACTTGAAGGTTTGGTTGGGAGGAAGCAGGAATTTTATTTTCAGAAATCTTTAACAGTCTTTAGATTAATTAAACTCTTAAACATCACAGATAAGTGACATGCTTCATAAATTACTCACCTTGGCCACAAACATGCATATATGAACTCAACATACAATACAGAGCTCTGAAGTCCACGGATGCATTAATCTCAGCATTCGCTGAGTTACTATGTCAAATGCCAAGATGATGGATGTTTGTCTCATGTCCCGTACATCCAAAGTTCACATCCATCCATCCATTTGATGCTAATGAATCACTATCGCTGCTCAGATACGCGAACATAAACCCACAGAGCCTGCATGAGAGAGACTCCATTTCACATTAACCTACTGGTTAATGGATAAAATTGGAGAAAGCTGGGCAAACAGTCCTTCTTGGGTAGAGACTAAATGACTAAAAGGTTCACAAGTTAAAAACAGAAAAAGGAATTAAGCATTTGTGTGGAATTCCAAATTCTTTAGAATAACCTAGTAACAAATTACTAAAACCACCTAGAAAAACTACTCGAGAATAAATTTTTCAGTCCATCCACAGTTATGCTTCCCATCTCCTTCAGAATCCACTTCCTGCTTTGATCCAAAGGTGGAGGCAGCAAAAACACTGAGCAGGTAAAGTCCCATTTGCTTTCCCATACTTCCAAAGAAACAGTCACTCTTCCAATAAGCTAACTGAAGCCAGCCTGTACCCTTGTTTTTCCACAGCTTACACCTTAGACAGTGAAAGTCAAATTAACTGACAACTGCAAAGAACCCCCAAACATTACATCTAGTTGTGGAGAACACAGTGACAACAGAGGTGAATGTGAAAGTGAGGATCATTTCCAGCTACTACAGACTCCCAGAGCAGCCCTCAGTTCATTCAAGGCACTGGGTATGCTCACCCTGTGAAGCCCTAGAGTCCCGGCTGTTGCAAAGTGCTTGGGCAGAAGCCTCACCTCTTCACCTCACCGACTGAGGTCTGAAACAGTCTCTGTTGTTTACTGACTGCAACAGTTATCTGTGTACTACAGTTTCATCAATGAATCAGTGTGTGTCTATGCATCTAGGAAAAATAACATATACACATTTGCTTAGCACACAAATATCAGTTATATTTGCAAATATGCTTACCAGATGCCTGCAGTGTATAAACACGAGACTTTCTTATTTCCTATGTACACAAAGGCCAGAGTCAAAGTTAATTTTCACCTTTAATAAGCTCATGATCCTCTGTTATTTAATACTCTGTAAAAAGGTATTACAGATTGATAGATTATTGCAGTGATTTCTAAAGAACAAGGACAGCCATGAGGCTGAAACTACAATATCATATATATTATGTAGTCATTGATATTATCTTCTACAGCATGAAGAAAAATACTTTAAAAATAAACAATTATTAACCAAAACATAGAAATGGAGCTTTCTTTCTTACAGTATGGCTGCATATCTATATTTCAAGAATAACATTTTAAAAAATGCTAGATCTTGAAAGGTCATAGACAAAAAGAGTCATGATGAAGATGAACCAGTTTTGCCCAGAAATGGTTTAATGAGCACACTGCAGAGTTTTTCAGCAAATCCTAGTTTTGCCAAGCTTCAAGAGGCAAAAGCCTGAAATGTAAAAGCTTCCACGTTGTCTAGACAGTCCACTCATCTTGCTCTGGAAGGCCCAGTGAACCCCTCTGCTTTAAGAGAGCATGTCACCACAACTGGTCTTCACTGACATGGATGCCACCCGGAAGAGACTATTCAGGTCCTTACGACGCCAGGCCCAACAAAAAGCCTCCAACAAACCCACTGGACACCACAATGTTCTGTTTGATAAATTCTGTTGACTGAAAAGAAAGATAATATTTGTAAAGAACCAAGTTAATTAAAATACTGAAATTGGGGAGGGACTGGGGGGAAAGGCTTAGGGTTAGGGAAACAGTATGTTTAAAAACACACAAAGCTTGGTGGCGACTGTTGGCAGCAATGGAATGATCAATCATGCAATCATCCATCTTTAACAATACATATAATATATAGCTAGCGTTTTGAAAGTCAAAATACAGAGGAATTGTCATAGCAATTTCATGCCAATACCACCCTTGTTTTGATTAAAACAAGAGAGATGCTTTGCAAACTCCCTTGGCAAAAAAGCATGAGCACCACCATGACTGCCATTTTAATCGTGACTTCATTTTAATCTAGTCTTTTTTGGAAGACTAGATTATTGGAAAAGAAACACACCTCACTCCATTATAAGCCAGCTTCCTAACAACATAATCCTATGAAGCACACTTATGTATGACAACATTTGTGTAAAATATGTCATGAAATAACAGCACAGAATATAACACATTACATCAAACGTGGTATTTCATATATCCTCCACTGCAAACACTTTGGATTGGCTAATAATATGCAACTAGAAGAAAGTAATACAATGTGAGGTCAGGGAAAAATAAAATATTTCCATCCTGTCCCACCCATTTCTGCAGGGTGATGGAGAAGGACCAGTTAAGCTATTTAGGGTATAGAAGCAGCAAAAAACCCCACCTTTCTTGAACTTCTACTACACATTCACATTAAAATTCACAGTAAGTTTTACCAACCTGCATGTAACTCCATACAGTTTAAACCTGAGATGTTGGAACTCCTAATTACAGTGTGCTAGCATGGCTCCTGTTACATTGTCTGTAGCATATTCTAAGTCAGGATTTACAGTTACTGAGAAAGAAACTTGGAATACTTGTACAAAATGTGAAAATAAGATAAAACAGGCTAAGCACACTTTTTAAAAAAGACAGAAAAAGATAAAATGATTAAAGTCTTCAAATGACAGAATGAAATAGCCCCAGTGACACTGATCAGTATCAGAAGCTATCTTTTCAACATGGTATGTAACTGACAGATTCTGAAGACAGATATTCTTTGAACTGTACAAAAATGAGATTAAAAACCACAACTCTACTTACAAAGTAGTTAGAGCTTTACTCCAGAAAGAACAGTCAGTCTTTTCCAATCAAGTAATTCTGTTATCAGCAGTCTAAGATGATGTGTTTTTTGTCTTTGTAGCTGCCATGTTTTAGCCACAACACCCTCAACTTTTTACCATGTCATGATTTTACTGGCTTTCTTACTAGCCCAGACTCCAGAGGGACTAAATAGCAAAGCCAACGGCAGTCCCTAAGCTGCATCATCTGTAGAAACACTTTGAGGGCTTTGTGTCATTTTTAAGTAAGAACAAAACAGAAAACTAAGTTAACTTTTAATAAAGTATAAAGCCAGACCATCTCTGTTGCCTTCCAGTTTTGCACCTGCAATTTCAATTAATCACCACCTCTAGCAGAAGGTAAGAAAAACTGGCTGGTAGAAAACAGGTTTTCACCTCAGACTCACCTCTTCAATTAGAGTATTGATTTCAGGTGCTGCCTTATTTGCACGCTTTTTTAACTGCTTTTTTGCTTTGTTTACATCTTTTTCAACTCTCTTCCAGTCAACTTGTACGTATCCACTATGACTAGCAATCTAGAAAAATAAAGGGTATTTAGTACAATTCTAGTTAGCATTTAATGAGTCAAAATACAGTATCTTAGTGTCTACAAAGGTTTTTTAAATATTGCTCCAATTACAGCAGGTACTCTGCTTCAAACAGTAATATTTTCCACAGTAACAACAGTTCAAATTAGAACAAGCAATGGCAAAGTTCACTAGACTCTCTTGTTGCCAGTTATAAAAACTTTAACTAACAATGTTTTTCCTTCAGCATTTACTGTAACTTTAATTGTAAGAAAGGTGCTTTCTCAGGACAACAATGAAAGAACTGTTTCGTTTTGGCTTCTTTCAGAACTGTGGAATTCTTACTTGTGACCAGCTATCTGGGGCTAATCAGACTCATCTAAGAAATACTGAAAACTGTACTACTTTATCCTACATCATTTAAACTGTCCAGCAAAAAAAAGTGTTTGATCCAAGAGAAATCTCACACTTTCTACAAAACAAAGCCAGCAAGTAGGAAAAAAAGCACGGCCTGTGAACAAGTTCTGTAACATCCGCAAAATGGATAACTTTTGAGGGATATTTTATGCCAATTCACACTCAAACTCCCCAAATGCTTAAACAACATCTATGACACTTTTAGTACATTAACCATCATCCCCTTTGCCTTGTTTCTCTTATGAAGATTTGATCTGGGAACAAAGATAGATGTTCTGTACTTGACTAACACTGACAGTTCCACCAATTTCCTTAACCCAAGTTACAGAAGAAATGCATGTTTAAATAAAAACATACCTTAAGAAAAGTATCAAAATTAGGCAATTATGCATGCTTTAGAGAACAGCTAAACACTCATTAATTGGAAAAAAAAAAAGAGGGGAAAAATAAATTCAAAGATTACTGCTTATTTTAACTACTAGGACAAACAGATATAGACCACTAACTACAGATAAATGACCGTTATACAAAACACTGTTTATGAAGCGCGAGATGTCTCAGGTCCTCCTTCAGGTCACGTTTGGCAAATTCACGTGAAACTTATGTCACAGAGTTCTATGCAAATGGTACAACTAGTAAATACAAGTCACACATAATGAACTTCTGTGGAACTTTAAATATTTATCTATATATTTAATAATATATAAATAACAATATTTGATAATAGAAATAATAATATATTTACTAACATATAAACATAAGATATATTTGATTATGCAATTTATTAGGTTTGGCATAAAAAGGAATGTTTCACATTGCTTACAGGCACTGAATTTTGACTTTCAAATAGTTTTTTCTACCAAATAACTGGAAGTAGACTATCTATCTTATTTTACAAACAGCCAAAATACTTAAGCAATGTATTTCACCACAAATTAGAATTTCATGATCCTGAAAAAAACTAAAATGAAACAAGTGTCACACAGATTTTGGCTGAATTCAAAACAAAGCTCCTAAAAAAAAAAAAACATCAATACAGGAATACTAGAAATATGTACATCTTTCTCTACACAAATCAAAGAACACAAAGAATCTAAAAGGGAAGACCTCATTTTGGGGGTACTTTGTAACTGTGAAACATTAAGAGTAATGAGTAACAAATGTTCAAGAGTAAAAATTTATATGGCAAGATGGGACAAAAGGCTTTTAAATTTGTCAAAGACAAAATCTTTCAATATCAAATAGCCCAACAAACCCAAAGGTATGTGTGAGCTCCCTGCGCTCAACTGCTTACACAGCACACAGAAGCCATGTATGCTTTTAAGGTATTTTCTGTTATTTAGACAGGTAGCAATTCCCATCACACTCAACCAGTTTCCAGAACTGATCTGACAAGTTTCTATGTAAATATACAAAGATAAAAGAGGGACCGAGAAATAATACAACGCTTTTTGTAAGAGTATCGTGGTTTAAGCCCAGCCAGTAACTCAGAACCACACAGCTGCTGGCTCATTCTCCCTGCTCCTGGAGAGATGGGGAGGAGAATCAAAAGAATGTAACTCCCACAGGTTGAGATAAGAACAGTTCAGTAACTGAGGTATAACACAAATCACTACTGCTACCACCAATAACAACATTGATAAGGGAAATAACAAGGGAAGAGAATACAACCACTCACCACCCGCTGACCGATAAGCAGCCCGACCCAAGCAGCGATCTAGGCCTTTCCAGGTAACAGTTTATATACTGGGCATGACGTGCTGTGGTATGGAATACCTGTTTTGCTAGTTTGGGTCAGGTGTCCTGACTCTTTTTCCTCCCAGCTACCCCTCTTCCCTGGCAGAGCATGAGACTGAGAAAGTCCTTGATTGGAGTAATCATTACTTAGCAACAACTAAAAACATTGGCGTTATCAACATTGTTCCCAGGCTGAAAGTCAAAAACACAGCACTGCACCAGCTACTAAGAAGGAGAAAAATGACTGCTACTGCTGAATCCAGGACAGAGTTAAATGGTAGAGGCTGTATCTTCTGTCATAATCTGCTGACATACTACTCCAAAGGCAGAAAACCCATGCCCCTCCATTTCATGTCAAAACCTGCCAGAAATAGAAGGCTAACTTTCCAACTACCATTTGCTCTGCCATTGCATTAAATGTTCCCTCAAAGTATGCACACATCAACTGTCAAATGGGATATTCAATGCAAAACTGAGTACAACTCTTTCTTAGGAGCTCCCTACCCTCAGAAGCACGTTGTGCTCTCCCCACTTGACTGAGATGCCACATCATCATCGTAGCATGGTATCAATGAACACCCATACAAAACATAGCTAAGGATGTCTCAAGAGTTTATTTTGTTTCTTTTTTTTTTGGGGGGGGGGGGGGGGGGAAGTGGGGGGGTGGTTTGGTTTTTTTTTCTCCCCCAAAGATTTACTTTTACTTTTCATAAATTAGAAAATAATTTACAGAAGAACTGAATTCATCAATGGCATATTAATGGCATGAGGCAAAATATTTCATGAAAGCAGAAATAACCAAGTAAAAATATTAATTTATGGGTAAGTAACAGTCAACACACAAAGAGAAAACCTGCAATTTGTATGTTGACTGCAGAACAAACAGCAATGAAACCATTATTAAAAATAAAGAAGCTTAAAACCACAGGGAGAACAGGCACTCATTAATTGTTTCTAGCTAATTCATTATAGCAGAACCATATGAGCTCATACTTCCTTACTCTTTGGGATTTCACCAAACTGTGCTCTATGAAGTAAAAGTTATATAAGGAAAATCCATCACTTGTTGTGAGAAATTAATTACAATTTCCTCAATGTAGTGCATGGCTACTGGGTCTTACACCAACACGTTTGAAGAGCTACATCTATTTCAATTAAAAAAAAAAGACAGTTAACCAATCAAATAAGATGACAAAATACCCAGCTCAAAGATGTGATAACTAATCTTAATTTTTAAGAACTATGCAAATTTGTAATGTCATTTTTTTCTGTTCCTCAGACTAGTTTTCATTTCATCTGTATTAAAACTGAAAAACTTTATACCACTTACAAAATTGGAAAAAAATCTTTTTCCCTTTTTTGTACAAACTGACACTCCAAAAATGCATTGCTTTCAGTTTCCTACTATATTTCTTGAGATGAAGTCATCACATATTGAAGAAAAAAATGTCCTTTCTTTTTTTTAATTTTGAGAACTGAAATGTTTCACTGAACAGGCTGTAGCTAAGAATCTTCCCTTCTGTAGTTCTTCTTGTTTTAGCGCCTAATTACAATGTCAGTATTGCCATCACCAGTTGAAATGGAATCTGCAACTTCAGAGAAATTTACAGATAAAAAACTTTCTAGTCATGTGCTGAAACACTCCTCTGCCCACTCAGGGAAAACGCGGAACATTTATTCATAGGGAAATTAAAATCACAATGTGTGATCTTTAAATGAAAAAATTAGAGACTACAGAAATGTAATTACACTACAGAATTTATGACTCAGCTTTAGAATGCAAAACGTTTTGAATCAAAAAGAAAGACCAAGGCATTTACTTCATTCCTTTCCAACAGAATCTGATCTTACTTAATTAAGATATAGACAACTCAATCAAAATATGCAGCTCATTTTTCCTCTTGGATAATATTCCTTTTCAGATACACTGTAAATGAGATCGACCAAGAAATCAGGCACTCAAACACATGGCATATCTATTTTGTGTACAAGAAAGCTCCCCAAACTTTACAGCTCAACAAGTGAAAATATTGCACAAATAATGTGTTTTAAGCAATTTTCTTTTTTTATAGGCCTCAGTTTTAGCCTTCTAGTTTCCTGTAGTCAGAAGTACTAAAGAATGCTCCTGCAGATAACATGCTGCCTGCTATCCCTGGATGCCAGGCCTCTGTTCCCTAAGCTCTTCAGTTGTATTTACATAAGAATTGTCATGAAAATAATTAAGACCAGTGGCTTACAAAATGGTAACAGTGATTCAGATCTTCAAGTCAGCTAGATGAAAAGGATGACGAGTACTTCAAGATCCACTGCATATATATATATATATATGTGTGTGTGTGTGTATTATATTAACTATATATATAAAGATTTACTTCTTCCCTCATGACCCAGAAATACACATCATAAGCTAAAAAAGTCCAGAGTTCTCCATAACAATGATTCATTTGCTGGCATAGCATATTTTGCCAAAAATTTTTATCTGGGTAAGTCTAAACCATTTCAGATTCAACACTCTTGTAAAATTCATCCATATGTTTAGGTACAAGCCAAATAACCAGTGATTTCCAGGAGATTCAAAAAGGTCATCAGCGCACAATGGTGAAGTAGAATTAATGCTAATACTACAAAACTTCATATCAAGACTATTTTTCCTTGACTTTTTACGTTGTTGTTGATGCTTGCTTTTGTGCAATTCAAAATAAAATACACTTTATAGTTATTTAAAGCAACTTAAACCAAATGGTTCCAAGAGCATACATTCTCACATAGAACGTTCCAGTTCAGTTATATGTTTAGCATGTGGTTTTAAAAAAACAAACCAGTAGAAAACACCATCATGAAGGAAGTAAGAGTTCTTCAAACACCTGTGACACCTAAGTGCATTGTACAGCAGCAATCAGAGGTAATCCCCAAGACTTCCTGATCAATGGTTGACTGCAAGAGCCATTACAATCAAAGGAGCAACTAAAAGTGGGATATGCCTTTCAGAAATCCTCCAGGGTGATGTTGGAAAGAATTAATATGTATCTTTTAACATCCTGTCTCAAAAAAACTGTGTTATTGAACCTAAGCAGGCACCAGTTTATTTCCTCTAGAATGATCTGAGTAAAAATGACAGGCTTACAGGTATTAAGGTATTAAAAACACCAGTAAAAGCCATTAAGAATTACTTGACCTCTTACAGAAGGATATATGAAATTCTCCTTCACTTAAAGTTTTGTCATCTAATTTGCAGCCTTTTTGGAAATACGTCCTGCCCTAACCACAGCATCTGATGAAAAATGCAAATGGTCATGCCAGATAACATCATTAAAGAGTTTTGGACTTGAAACGTAATTGAACAGAGGAATGCAATGAAGCTATCAGAAATCAGCAAACCTTCAGAGGCTCAACACATATAACTAGTAAATACAGCATGGGGAGAAAAGAGAAAAACAGTGCTTCAAAACAGGACCCGAGCAAGCCTTCCAAGCAACTGCAAAAAAAATCTACTCCTTCTAAAGCACCAATAAAATTCTCATATCTATTTAAAATAAACACAGCTTAAATTACTTATCTCCCATAGGTTTACAGGCAGTCTCTCTAATCTGGCAATACTGAATCACACACAGCATCTCAGTTTCTGCACAGATGTTTCTTTTGGCTTACTGCAAACTATTTTACAGAATAGTGTAGGTTCTGATTTACCACTGATTTTTCACAAATGTCTTGTTTGTAAACAATATTCCAGCTGAAATAGAAGTTTTTGACTGATAAGACTAAAAAGATAAAGGAGATAAGATGCCTACCTAATTAGATTTTGCCCAACAGTTGTGTTTTTCCTATTGTTTAGTAAATAATATTTGCCAACTTACAAAGTATGAAAAGCTACATACTTGAAGCAGAAGAAAGCCACCACCTACTGCAGTTGCTGCAAGCTTTCCAACTTTCTGGAACAAAAATCCCGCACACCTTAGGAGAACAAAACAGAAAACAAACAAAACAACGAGTCCAATAAAGTTGTCTGCTGAACAATGCCATACTCCAGTATTACCAACGACTATTACTATTTTGATATTTAACAAAGCAAATATATCATTTCACATCTCTGAATTTTAAAATCAGAACATTTAATAAAAATAATTTTTAATTAATAACGTCTAACGCAAGACAATGTCAGTAATGGTTGCTACTTCAGGGCTGTCTTATGGCCCCTTTAAAGTTAGCTTGAGATCTCCGGACGTTGACTTTACACAGAAGCTATATGCTCCTACTAAACATAGTGTGTTATTAAAGCACAGCGTAATAATATAAAAGTGTCACTGTAACTGTTTCCAAATGAAAGGTAAATATTTTATACTGTCATTTATATTAACTACACAATCCATAACTTAACTATCTTAGGTAAAAAGAAGTTACAACCCTTCCACAAGAGTTAAAATCAGCGGGGACTCTCTACTGGGACATGGCCTTAGTCTATTTTTAATGAATCAAGGCAAGAAGAAAATTAATTATCTTGGTCGCAGTCTCCGAACACTTCCACATCAAATAGAAAACAGCACAGACATCAATACCATGGAATAGTTTGGGCAGGAAAGGACCTCTGGAGGTCATCTAATCCAGCTGCCTTCCCAAAACTGGGCCAGCTGCAAAGTCCAACCTCCAAACTAAATCAGATTGATCAGGATTCCTGATTGAACTTGGGAAAGTGATGGACGTTTTCAAGGATGATGGTTCCATGACTTCTATAGACAACTCTGCTAGCATCTGACCCATGCCCCACACCAGCCCACACAAAGGGGGGAATATTCCCCCCCCTACATATGCATAGTGAATTCATATTTATATACATGAATACATACAGAGGTATATGTATCTACAGATGCTGAAATACAGAGTTTCCAGATTCTTCAATAAGCCAGTTTTTATGGATTTTCTAGAAGCTTCAGAGTTTATGTATACACATCTAACTTAAAAAATAATTTTAATGCAACAGAAGCAAATTTAAAAAAAAAAAAGAAAAAAAATCAGCCTGAAAGCTAAGCCTACGTGCCTCAAAGCTGCATTGAGCCTGGCCATGAAAATTTAATTTTTAGTTTCATCTTCCAAATCTTGCATAATTCTGTTCTAAAAGTCACCATGCTCCCATAATGCTGCTTTTCACCAAACTTATTTTTTAAGAGTGCTAGAATAGACCAGTACCATTCAAATACCTTTGACAAATAACAAATACCTTGACATAGCTACTAAGGCTGTGACCACATTTCCCAGTTTAAGTTCTCATCTTTACTGTCTGGCTTTCACCATGAGTTATTTAGCATAACTCTACTGTGGTATCTCTCTTCAGTTAAATGAGAGCAGCAGACTGCTAATTTGTTCAAAATGGCTCCAGCTGAATTTAGAGAGGAAAAAAAAACTCTATGAAATGGGGCCTTTAAACAAACTATATTCACCCACACTTTTTTCCCTCTTCCTTAGTTTTCTACCTATAAAATACATCTTAGCCATAATATCATAACTAGGTTTCCAAATCTATGCTAGTAAGGAAATAAGCTTTTCCATACAAATAAAAGCTAAATGCAGTAATTTTCCATTTATTTCTTGTACTTTCAGAGCTCTGACATTTCCCCAAATCCCTTTCGCAGTAACTGGTAGGTGTTCCCTTAGATAACTGGCATTTTACCAATACTACAAAAACATTTTAGAATGATGAGTCAGAGTAACCAGTTAAGAAATTGTTCACACATGAATAATCTTGATCAATAATAAAGGAAATCCCATTAGAGATGATAAATACACATATGCTTCAAATAGCTTTGGAAATGATCTTCTAACACAGTAAAAGGTCTGGGACAGTTATGAAAAGTGATGCTGTCTTACCAGCCAGTCACACCGCCCATGACAATCTGGGTAGCTACAGAGTATTTTTCTACAATCGGTCCTGAATTCCGGCCAAACACACGATTCCACCAATGGTGACGCCGCGCATACTCTGTTAAATCCAACACTTCATAAGAATCGTCATCACTGTCATGTTCTAAAGAAAAAAAGGAAAGTTATTTTTCTCCGTTACAGAGTAAATTAACAAACTATGTAAAGCCCCCAAACATCAACAGAACTGGTTTTGGTATTAAGTGGTCAAAGGTGAAAAATTGAACAGGAATCTCCTCCCTGTTCAAGTACAGGAGCTAAAAGGTATCAATGAAACTACCAGGTAGCCTGTTCAAGGTCAAGAAAAGGAAGTCTTCCTCTCCTCTCCTTTAACCCCAACCCTCCAGAAGCCCTGGTTAACCTGTGGAACAGCTTACTGCAGGATGCTGTAGATACAAAAAGCTGATATGGACTCCAAATAACAACAGAAAATATTAAAAGAGGGGAAAAAAAAAACAAAACAAAGGAAAGGTACAGCAAGGGCTGTCAGACACAAAAGGCAACTGCCATAGTTAATGAAGTCCTAGGCTGAAAATCACTGAAAACATTCTGAGAAAGTATCAGTACATGCTTACCCTACATTTCTTAGCTCATCCGTGGTTTAATGTGTGGTGTTCCTGACTATGACAGAGGGGTTGGAACTAGATGATCTTAAGGTCCTTTCCAGCCCTAACTATTCTAAGATTCTATCCTGCAGCTGATGGCCTTCAGGCACAGAATGCAGGGCTTTCATCTGACCTACTACAACTGCTTTGATGATCTTTAGCAATATGAAACATGCCTAACTTAAGAGAAAGTACACACATCTCTTCTGGCTAGACCTAAAGCTTGAGACACTGAAAACTTCTGGCCTAGTGTTTTCTTCAGAGGGCCAAAACTTAGCATACACTAATAAGCCAAAAACGGTCTGTTCTGTTCCTTTTCCATAATAAGTGAAATAGATGAAGCTGGGACTTCTACTGAGTTCCATATATGCAGCACAATTCTGTCAACACTTTCAAAACAGGCATCCTAAAACTTCAAATTAGAAATTCAAAACACCATGTGTACTCAAACATCAAATGGAAGAGATGGTTTTAAATTTCTCAATGAAAAACGTATTAAATCACAGTTCTATGGATATGTATGCTTGAATTAAAATCTATGTTGGTTAAACATATATAAGGTGGAATACAAGTTCGGCAATGATGCTGGGACACTCCAGAGAGGAAGAGAAATTAAATTACTACCTACAATTATAAGGTAAGAATGTAGGCATAAACATTTTATTAATTATTTCAGCACCTAAGCATCCTTGAGTACTAGAACATAAAAAGCAAGTCCCAGAATGCTAAAAAGCTGTTCCCGAGTGTTCTTTCATTCCAACTTAGAGGTAATGGCAGCAAACACTTTAACTTCTTTAAATGGAGAACATAAAAACACTGTCATAGACTATTAGCTAATGGTGCCCGTAAATTAATATTATTCAACTCAAAACTCAAGTATAACATGTTGTGTGGAAAAGATTTATATTATATATTAAGAAGAAATTCTTCACTATGAGGGTGGTGAGACACTGGAACAGACTGCCCAGAGAAGCTGTGGCTGCCCCATTCCTGGCAGTGTTCAAGGCCAGGGTGGATGGGGCTTTGAGCAACCTGGTCCAGTGGAAAGCGTCCCTGCCCATGGCTGGGCGGCTTGGAACTGGATGATCCAAACCATTCTGTGACTCACATAACTCTCAACTGATGGAAAAGATCCCGTTCCTTAGAGGCCAATATTACGCACACTCTCCAAGCACACGAAGCTGTGCCTGCGCAGAGCGGCGTTACACGGCAAGGCCATACCAAATACCCCTAAAGAGCTGCACGTTATAAGTCGAGGAGCTGACAGAGGCCACGGACACCACTCCGAGGCTCCCCAGCGGACCCCGTAGGTTCCGCAGCCTCCGGGATCCCCTGCGGGGTTCCCGTGAAGTCCGGGAGGGGTCTGAGGAGGCCAGCGGGGTGACACGGAAACGGGGCCACCAGCACCGATACAACACCCACTCGATCCCGGCCGGGGACGACCCAAAGGCGGCCTCCCCCACCGGCCGCAGGAGGGACGTAAGGGGGAGGAGCAGAGCCCGGGCCATCCTTCCCCCGCCCCCGAGGGCCGGCACCGGCAGGGGACCGGGCTGCCCTCTCCTCCTATCCCCCTTTCCCGTAAGGGGACGGGACGAGACGCGTCCCTGCGGACGCGCCCGAGCCCTTGGGGAGCTCACTGACCTGCGGCGGAGCGAGGCCTCCGCGCCGCCATGTTGGCCGGTGTTGACAGGGGAGCCGGGCCTGGAGCCGCCTCGCTCCGCCCCCAGAAGGCACTCTGCGCTACCGGCCGATGCGCGGCTCTATGCTCTCCCCGCGCCGCGGAGGCCCCGCCCTCTCTGCGGCGCGGGGACGCAGGGCGCAGGCGCTCTCCGCTCCTCTCCTCCATCATCCTCGCCCAGCGGGAGCGCGGGGAGCGCTCTGGGACTCCCCCACGAGGCGGCGGGTGACGTCACAGGCAGCGCGGGTCCCCCGGTGCCGCGTTTGGCGGGGGCATCTTGCCGCCCTCCCCTCACGGGCTCGGTGAGTCTGCGGTCAGCGCCTCAGCGCCCGGCCGTCGTTCTCTTGGCTCTGAGGGGTTGGAGGCTTGAGGCATGCCTTGCTTGCCCAGTCACTGTGGCAGTGGTGGCCCTGGGGCTTAGCAGCCTCGGGCTTCTTGCATGTGCAGTATAAGACTTCTTCACCCTGGTGATGTGTATAAAGTCCTCAAACAGGCTCAGAACAACTCATGCTGTGGATGAGAAGGGGTGTCATGGCTGGACAACGAACTGCGTGCCACTGTAGTGTACCACACATGGTGAGGACATTGAAAAACAGGCATCGCAGTGCCGTGGGTATTCCATGTCCCATAAAAACTAATAACCAGATGAAAAAGTGTGAGGCCCCTCAAAGAACCAGGTTAATGTAAATGTAAACTGTGAAACATTTAGAAAGATGAAATTTGGAATTGCCCAACCCCAGTTTACTCCTTCCCTCAACGCCACAGTTGGGCTTTGGTAGGCTAAGAGCCACACAGCTGTGTTTTACAGCTTTCATTTTGTTTTTATTGTGTGCAGCTCCATACAGCCTTTGTAGCCATAATACAGAGGTAACTGATGCAGTAAGTACAGCTTCAGAAATGTTGTGGCAATACGAACATCAAGAAAGACTGTTCAATTATCGTAAATAATAAAAGAAAATTGGAAACGGATTGTTTTAACGTTTAAAATCTCTCATTTGAACTCTTCTGCTGCAAATACACAAGACAGGCAATTATACTGAAAAAAATCCTACTTTTTCCCGTGTCATAAAGCTGTTTTTATGGAGTGAGATGTATCTTGCTACATGCGAGCTATGTATTTAGGATTCTAATTAACCCCTTAATCACACCAACCTTAAGAGACATGCAAAAAAAAAAAAATGTTCTACATGAAGGTACTTCTTAAATCAGCTCTGAGATTGAAGTTAGCCTATAAAATCTGAAGTTAGCATATAAAATAGTGACTTGCTTGTTGACTGATTTTTATTACAAGCATTTGCAGGTGATAGCATGCCAGAAAAAAAACTTGGTAATATATTATTTTTCTTAAGATTTTCAATGAATTGAACACACTTTTGTTTCTTACAACTTGTTCTGACCAACACCTAAAATCTCTGGACTTTTCATGTTTAAGCATAAATGATTCTTTTCATTCATTTCCCAGCCAATAACAAAAACCTCGTTGACTTTTATTCCTAAATGAATTACAATAGTTTTTCTTGCACTAGCAGTTTGTTAAAAAAATAAAGAGTCTGGAGTGTGTTATCCAGTCCTTACAATGAACAGTGGAAGGAAGCACACTCGCAAAACTATTAACAGCTGCTTTGCTGGCTTCCTTCATGATGCCAAGGCTGAACAAAGGCAGCCTAGCTAACTCATCACTGGTATCTCTAGAAAAGGTTTCTGTTGTTTAGATATTTTGGGTCTTCCTGGTTGTTGTTATTCTGGGTTTATACCTGAGCATACACATGCGCAATACTTGCTGTACCCTGAAGCAGGTTGCATGGCTGGCTTTCAGTGGTTCCATTTTTTTCTCTTGGGGAGATCCCAGAACATAATTTTTTACTTCTGTTTAGTCTTCTGTCTGAGCAGCCTTTCATTTCTCTTGTTCATTGTGTAGGTGAGGCTGCAGAGAGAGAATACAGAGAAAGGATTTTCTGGATTGTCAATATAGGCACCTGATCTCACATTATCTCAGTCAGGGCTTTGAAATTTCTTATCCCATGCCTGACAGAGACAGTTTTAAGTCTGTGCAAGATTTCCAAGTCAGATGCCACTAAGGTAAGGGAGGCAACTAGAAAGTTGTGCTTGGATTGTATGAGCCTGCTGGCTGAGATATTTTCTACTTTCTGTTGCCCAAATACTTAATGTTTGGTTTCACTATTTTTAACTGATCATGCAGCAGCACTTCTCAGATGACTTTCCTCATGTCTGTACAGGCAATTACATTAATTTCCCTTCAGAGTGGAGAGCTATCATCAATACTTTTTGACAGTTAATATTAGAAACTGCATTATATTCTACATACAACTTCTGTTTGCATCAACTTCGTGATTAAAACTAGAAAATGGCGGTGTGCTTGTTGAATTGAGTTTCTCTTAAAATACGTAGGTGCGCACTGACAAAATGCTGAGTACTGAATTTGGTCCGAAGCTCAAGTGTTGTCTTGTGACCCATCTGTTAGGTTGTTTCTGCATCTCACATGCAATTGTCAGTCCAGCTTCAACTCCAAACTTAATGCCACTGTCTTGAGGTCCCTCTGATCTTGGGGCTCACTCTCCTTAGTGGTACAAATGGCCATGTCTGCACCCTTCTGCCAGATATACCCCATGGTTCTGTACCCTCAGGATACCCACACACCTCACCAAGTGCATTCACACATCACCTGGTCCACAAGCCTTTACAGCATTTTTGACAAGACTGGCCTTGCACTTGTTTTGGATCCCACCTGGGTGTACCATGCAAATACACCAGGCAGCCTTGCCTCCTTTTGCACCCAGCTTGCAGAGTCACGGCAGCATGACAAGCTGAAAAGAAGGATTTTGGGAAAAAGCCAGAGAAAGACCTTTTGGCAGGTTGTGGAACACTGGTATCTCTCTTCTGGGATCAGGATGCTCCCAATTCCTAACACAAAAGACATTTCCCAACAGAGTACCAATTGTGTACAATGCAGTAGGTCTCTAGCAACCATAGCCATTGTAGTTAGCCCAGCTACCTCTTCAGCAGCTTCTGGGTGGCTGCTAAAGTGCCTTACAGCTGCATGGGGTCTGCAAACACTGCCTATGGGATTGGCTTGATGCCAGCACAGAAAATGCCATCAGGATTGCTTTCTTCCTGCAAACTTCACAACCTGTGCAGAGACAGCAAACTTAGGGGCTCCAGAGATCCAGACTATCTTGGAGAGCTTTTGACCAGCCCCACTGGTATAATGGTATAATGGGTATAGAATCCCCCAAACCCATTCAGACTAAGTGCACATAGGTGCTTTTGTTAAGCTATCCTGAGGGACAAAGTTTTCAAGGAAAGGTGAGCAATTTAAACTGAGGCCACGTTTTTGCATCATTCCTAAAGGCTCTTTATAAACAAAATGACTGCACAGAAAGATTGCTCTCTTCACTCTGTAAGCCCTAGCTACAAGTTCAGACTATGCATCCACCATCTGACCACGTACCTGTGACAAGCAAGTTCACTGCTATGGCTTGCAAGAGAACATACATGGCATACTTACCTTACAAACACTAAAATAACCCAACTCGATAAGCAATCTAAAAAAGAAAAAAGCAGCAGAGAGCCCCCTAAACGCCTGCGTGACTCCAGTGGTAACAGTTCCTTTGTGCTTCTGACCAGATTTCCAAGCTAGGACACACATGCTTGCATTTTTAACTGTCTTGTGTGGTTAATTATAAAACCTAAAGGCAACACACGCTGCAGGGCATCTACAGTAGGTCATATGTGAGTGAAAGTTACATTATCAGCAGATTAAACCTAGAAAGTACTGTTTGAATAACCTGGCTATAAACATATTGGATGTAGTGGATGATTGCTTTTCAAAAACTGGACTGGATATGCCATTATTCAAAGCTCAATAGGCTGGAAAATGGTAGAGAAAAGTCTTCTCAGGCACAGGAAGGGATTTATTAGTTTCCTGGGTTAGCTAACAAGAGTTTAAATGGTCCCTTGCTGAAGGATTAAACTAATAGTTACAAAAAGAAAAACGTTATATTTAGTGTGCCGTGAGAGGTTTTTAAACAGGTAAGAACCAAAGACTTCACCCAAGCAAGATGCCCTTGGATCCACAGCACCTGCATTTTACTTACAAAAGAAACCCAATGGGTAGTGTCAGGTCAGGCTGTGCCAGGACATATTCCCATGACCCTAGCCTGGAAAAGTAAGGAAATAAAATATTAAGGCAGGAGACTGATCTTTCCTTTTCATTTTATTTACAACATTGTTAATAATGCAAGCCGATTATCCATTAGTCTTCTGATCTCACCTCTGATCTGTTGTTAGACTTGGAGTGCAGCACAGAGCTTTGGCCATGACCTCATGCTATTGTATAAATCCCATCAAGGTGTTTGGATGGACTGTATGCCATGCATGGGGCAAGCACTGAGAGGGGAGCTAGGCTCTGCGGTAGTATGCGCCTGGTGAAGTTGAGCTCATTATTGTTTTAGGATCTCTCCAGGAGGTAGCTAATACTTAAGCAGTGGGAGCAGACTGTAGAAGGAGATGACTACTGTGACTCACAAAGGTTAATCTTTCTCAGTCAAAATGCTTAAGAAAGACTGGAGTGTTGAGCTAAATCTGAGGCTTCTTGTGATTACCTAGGGAGAGAAGGGTGGGGAGGGGAACTGAGAGTCTTAAAAAAGAAGGTCTTGCGAGGCATTGGAAGGTTCTTTTTCATGTGATAGGTCTCAACGAGATGCAGCTCTTGTCATATTCTTGTTAGAAACTTTTCTCATGTTTATGCAAATTGGCTTTTTGAGGGTTTTGTGTGTTTTTAAGGGTTCTGCAAAGTTTGTGTTATTAATTTGTAGTCCTATTGTGAGAAAAAAGAAAATAAAAGTTTTTTAGCTTTTTGGAGGTAACCTTTTGTCTACTGTATATCCATAGTATAAAATTTCAAAGAGTACTGATTGTAGTAGTGTGTTATTTTACAGAAATTATTTAAACAGCACTTAACCATAATCATCAATATTTTAACTTATTTTAAGAGACAAATATCCAATTCCCTTATTATATCTTGTAGATATTCTGGAGTTCCCTGCCACTGTTCCCTGTTCAGACAAGCCTCAAGTACTCGGACAAAGTAATGGAGAGAGCGAAAACATGGACTGACAGAGGACCTTCTGGCAGTCTGTTTTGCAAAGGAAGTGTAAGTAATTACTTTTTTAGAGAAGCTATGAGGATGAATCAACCATACATACTGTTTCCACAGTTAACAGATGCTCCTGTTAGGTTTCTGTAGTGCAAGTGCACATAAACAAGTCAGAGAAGAATAAAACTTTTGCACAGCTAACGGTAATAGGATAATAACTGGGCAGGACAGATCTAGAAATCGTCCACACTGAAAAGGTTGAGGATCCTCCAGAAATGCCTAAAGAAGTGCCCAATGCTCCAAAGAGTCCAAAGAGTTTCAGGCTTTTCTTTCTGTGAAGCCCCATGCAAAGAAAAGGTTAAAAATTGCTAAACTGAAGGGAAATGTAGTAATAATGTTTTTCATTTTCTTGCAAGAAATGAAAAACAATACAGAACTGTAATGAATAAACACTAGACAGTATACAAAGAGAAAAGATAATTCATGTGAGTCATCACTGCTAGCAAGGAAAAACCCTCAGTCAGATACTGCTCTGCTCATTGACTGAGACACCTGGCTGCTCTCAGCTCACCTCAAGCTCAGGAAGAGCCCTCCTACAGCTCCTCTGCTTCCGAGTTTTAGCTGAAATAAAACTAAATACATTTCCCTCCAGACAACTGAAAACATGCCAGCACAGTCCAACATGAGACTCACGGAGCACGGGGCTGCTGCCAACTGCCCTGCTCCCTGTGGCTGTATCCCCTTCCTAGATGCAGATCTCAAAATAACATTTCTCTGGCCAAAGGACTGGCTTATGTGGGCGGCCCTTAGATTAGGAGAACTGGATTTGTTTTTCAAGGGTAGTTTTCCCTCAAAGACTGAGGCCCCTGGCAACAAGGGAGACAGACCTGAAAGTCAGAGAGGCATTCCATGTTGCACTTTTATGGAGTAATGGTACTTCATCACCAGAACTTTTTCCTGACTTCACAACAGCAATGTAAAAAATTTAATTTCTTTATAACAAAGTCTTGAGAAAATCCCCAGAGGATCAGACTGTTGTTTGGTTACCTGTTAAAGCTCAGTAATAAAGACATTAGACTATATCACAGCATGGTTTCCAGTAGCACTGTTGATTTTTCCAGTTTTTAAATACTCAAATCTTGATTTCTGATAAAACAGTAACACAGTTTGACAAAAACTGAAAGCTGCCATTGCCTCTGATGAAACTGTTCACAGACAGATAACATTCACCTTTTCCTCTGGTTTTCATTAACATTTGTTTCTGTGGAAATATTCCACCCACCCTGACTCATCACCACTGATAGTCTCCAGCATTTATGGTCTCTCCAAGGCCTTGACAATGATTTTTCCAGAGAGCTAAACTCCCCTGAGGAAGACCAAGCACTACTATGCAGAGCTTTCAGCACATGGCAGGACAGAGGCAGTGCCATCTGTTGAAGCTGTTTGGGACATAATTCTGAGCTAAACATCTGTAGCAGCAGCAATCCTGAATCTGAACCTGAAAATGGTAGGGGTAGGGATTAGAGGAGGAAACCTAGTTTCTCTTTTTGTTGTTGACTCATTGCATTGACAATGAGCAAGACACTCTGGCTCTATCTACAGAAGTTTTTGTTGTTATATATTTGCTGGTGCAGTTACAAGTCCTACAGGCTGCAGCAACTGTGAGAGTGTGGTTGAAGAGGCTCTGGTTCAGGCATCAGTGTTTTAACGCTGTTCTTATTCAGTCTCATCTAGAGTTACTCAGAGGAGGAGGAGGAGTGTGGGAGATCTGCTTGGTCCACTTTCCATCTGGGATCAAAACTAGCATGTAGAGTTTTCTAATCTGTTCTTACAGCCACAAAACACATACTTGCTCAGAAGAGGTCAAGCAAAACCAACAGACATACAGGCAGACAGGATTGCTTCTTGGATGAATCTACTTAAGTTCCCCTTCTAACTTCTGTTTCATACTGAAGGCGCGCTCTGCATATCTGTCAAATGGCAAACCCCATTTTGAATGTGGAGCTTGTTTGCTCTCTTGTGTACTGAGGTTTGGCTGAAGTTGTCACAGGGAGTTGTGTGGAAAGTGCACTGGCTGCTGCTGGCAGCTGATGTGTTCCTCAGTGCTCAGCCCCAGGGAGCCATATGTGTGCTGCATGGACACAGGTCATGCAGGAGAACTGGGCTGTACGTTGCCTGGCAGAGGAAGAGGTTTTGGAGATTCAGCTGCTGGGCACCGTGTCCAGCATATGTGTGAAAAGGGACAGTAAGCAGAGACAGACATTGTGACCCAAAGAAGGGTAGTCCTTCCAGACTCTGGAAAAAAATGAATAATACCTAAAGCTGCACAAAAGTGGGGAGAAAATTGAAGTTGTGAAAATGTAGAGGCCTTATGTATGTGTGTGTGCATGTACAATTCTGTAAATTACGTAAGGTAAGATTAGGAGTGTCCATTTACCTCAACTTCCACATTTCTAAAGATGTGGATGCTTTCAGGACTGCCCCAGGACCAGCCTCCTGGAAAGTGTGTATGCTTATGTTGCCAGGATATTTTGTGTGTTGGCGTTAAGCTCCCAAGGCCTTAACAGGTGTGCTCTGGGACAACACTTCTCTGAAGGGATACTAACTCATCAGTACATACCACAGAACTACACCAAGCTGGCTGGAAACACAGAAAGCTGACAGGGGTCTGTGCATCTCAAAATAGTTAACACCCATGTAGTCAACCACGCAGCAGCATCTACCAGAGGGAAGTACAGCAGGGATGCACATTACCCACCAGCTTTTGTCCAGCAGGGACTTCACCCTGGAATTACTGGGAGGGTGGTGAAACCAGGCAGGATGTTCTGATAATGATCACCAGTGTATATGTACTTTATCTCTTTCTTCCTTTTTCATGACATATCAACACAGTTAAAAAGTAAACTAGTGAGCAGATCAAAAAGCTGGGCATTAGCAGATATTCAATTTCAATTCAAATATTTTTGAAATGCAACTTCACAGCATATTATCTACAAATTTTGCTTTACAGTGTTTGGTGGTATTTCTGTTTTTGCTTATTTGTATTTTGCATATCTTATGTGTATTCTATACCCCATAGGCAGTTCCTGAATTCAATTTAGATACTTATTTTTAGTCCTGATTGATCAGGACCAGTAAGTAATCTTCAGAAAATTTGTTTGTTCGGTTTGTTCCTGTCTTCTTCCTAAATCTGTTTGATGAGTGGGTGATTTGTTTGTGCTGTCGTTACAAAAAACATATGTTGATGTAGTCTTATGGAGGAGTGTTTTTATTATTTTAAGAGTTCGGCTAGGGATGCTTCCAAAGGAGTCATAATTGCTCTTCTAAGTACAAAGGCTGAACAATGACTGGCTTACAAATAATGCCAAAAATCTGTTCAGCTCAGTCTAATTATTTCAAAGACTAAAATCTGTTTCTCAGAAATGTCTTCCTTCCAAAGTCTGAACTTTCCAACATACTAAGAAAGTTCTGTTTACTTGAGTTCTCTATGGGTTTATAGTCCAAGTGCCTGGAACAAGGGAAAGTATCGACTCTTTTGTGTATATGTCAATGTATGCAAAAACTTTTAGGCTGCCCATGTCTTCATGTGAAATGAATTGTGCCACAGTATAACCGAGGACAGATCCTGCAAGGATTTGGGGCATAGGTAGGTTTCCTGGGTGAGCAGGCTGAGGAAAGCGTAACACATGGCTGAATATCCTCGTGGGGTGTGCAGGAACCAGATCAATGTGCTTTTTTTTTGTGTAGGATACTTGTGACCTCCATGAATAAAGGAGCCGGCACAGTTTTAAGCAGGCGAGGATTTTCACTTGTGGGCCATTTAGCTCCTATCCATTAGGAGAGTAGGACCAAACTCCTAGCTGCCAAGCCGGTGGAACACCTACTTTACAACACTGGGTGAAAACAGTTGGCAGTAAGTCAATGTCTAGTGCTTTTACTCTGCTGACATGAGCTAAGACCCCATGCAGACTGCCGGTGCTGGGGGGCATTGGTTGTCCTTTCCATGGTCATGGTCAAAACTGGAGGGAATTTTTTGCCAAGGGACTGGCAAAAATGGCTGGTCAGCACTCCTGGAAATACTTCTTTAGGCTGTTGGCATCACAGGTGAGCAACAGATAGCTGCTGAAACTAGGGTTTGATATAAATCATAAAATCATAGAATCACAGAATAGTGTGGGTTGGAAGGCACCTTCAAAGGTCACCTAGTCCAACTCCCCTGCAGTGAGCAGGGACATCTTGAACTAGATCAGGCTGCCCAGAACCACATCCAGCCTGTCCTTGAATATCTCCAGGGATAGCGCATCTACCACCTCTCTGGGCAACCTCGATGATACCAATTTACTCCATAACTATGAGACACTCGTTGAATATGTGTGATGAGCCTAATAGTGGCAAAATTGCTCCCTATATTGGTTGGTCTCTAAGGGCCTTGGTAAATACTATACTGGCAAACTGAGAATTGCTGAAAATGCCTCAGTGCCCAGTAAAAGCTATGGTAGAAATTCAACTATTTATTTTATACATAAAGTACTAGATAGGGACTATTATTCAGTGCTGCAGAAGTAAAGAAAATGAAAAGAGGAAAACAGCTGTGCAGCTGGCCAAGACCTTGAAAAGGACAGACTCGTCACACTCATATTCAGAAAAAAAACAGTTTCAAACCTCCCTGCTGCAAAACCTCCTACACAACCCTTGCAGAGAGCCTTTGAGAGGAGAACTTTAAACAAAGGAGTGCAATAACACGGCAACATTTTGTGAGCCGCAATGTGGAAAATAAATGCCACACATTTATAGGTGTATGTCAGCCAAAATAAGTTTCAGATGAAGCTTTGTTGTGGGTTGTGATAACAAATGAATAGAAGGGGGAAAAGTAGAAAATACCAATTCTGCAGTGAGAGACAATGTGTCAAACTAAGTGTCACACTAATGGACTTTGAAAACAAATGCATATATAGAGTTTAAATGCTATATAAACCATATATATATTATATAAATGCCATTAGGCTATAAACATTACATGAAACATATGCACATGCATTTCTATGTTTTGTGTGCCTATGTATATATAAATATATATATAATGTAAACTCTGTATTATTAGATTATTGGTGAAATGAACTGTTTATTTTTCTCCATAATCCAGCGAGTTTATAGGGGAAGTTGGCCTGCTGGTCAAAGCCACAGCCTGGGATTTGGCCTCAGGTGTTATTTTGTCTCAGACCTCGTACATCACATCGGGGGGGGGGGGGGGTGGTGGGGTGGTGTCTCTATGCCTTATCTACAACGTATCTGGCAAAGAATTTAAGAGGCTAAATAATCTAAAGACTGAAAACCTCAAATCCATATTGACCAGGGCTAGCTAGATACCTTAGATGAACAAAATAAAAATAGGTATTTATTTTCTGAAGGATTCCTTTGTGGGAATTCCTGCTCCATGCTTCCTAGTCTGCAGAAATAACTTCTGCTGATCATTGACTTTTGGGATTTCTCATGATTGTAGCAAGGCATTTGAAAGGCTGTGTGAACGAAGAGCTCTGTCACGGCTCTTGTCTGAGGAATGGGGACTTCTATTCCTGGCTTTGCATTGATTTTGATCCAGGTTCACTATGGTAAAGTGCAATAGACTGAAAAAAAGAGTCAGGTCACATTGGGGTATTCTCACACCACCACCACAGGTCGCTGCAAGCACCTCACTGGAAACCTCTGTCTTAAGAGGACCAAAGTCGCAGGTCTCTGTGCTCCCTGGGAGATGAGGTCAGGAACCTGGGACCCAGCTTTACAAGGGTGTGCTTCCAGCAGGGAAGCCAGCCTACATGGTGCCTACCCTGAGAACAGCTGCTTGCTCCCAACCCTTTGCTGGAGCTTCCCAGCCCTTCCTCATGCCACTGCTACAGCTTGTATTGCTATGCTGTCAGCAGGTTGCAGAAGGAACTGGAGCTGAAAGCCATTCTGCCCCCAGAAGGGGTGTAGTGCAGGGAAACACATCAAAGAAAGACACAGCCCTGTTCCTGTGTCGTAGATTTGCAATCGCTGGGATTTTGTTGGGCTCCTCAGATGGTGGCATGAGCAGACCTTGAGCAAGGGCAGACCAATACTGCCTCCATGTGTGGGGTGAAGCCAACGAATACTCACAGCCTGAACTCTTCCAATGTATTTTTCCTGGTACACAATTCAAAACCAACCCAAACTACTCTGCTTTTGAAATTATACTGAAAAGAATTGCCTTTCCTAGGGTTCAATGAATATTGGATTGCAGGATCTTTTCTTGTTGAATATACTCAGTGTTTCCTTTCAGGCTGTACTAGCCAGAAGCAAACTGAAGATACTGTCTAGCATTGTAGTCTAAAGCAGTGATCACACCTTTATGAAAATGAAGTTGTATTCGCTATAGATTATGTTTGTACCATGACCAGTGGGACAGCAGGTATTGCAGCAGCTTTGGTGTAATGCTACCCCTATGTCTGCTACATGGCACCTCGTGCCTGTTATTGGTGGAGGCCAGCAGGATGGACAGGACAGTGGCTTCCCAAACCTGATCTGCAGCTAAACCCTAGGGCAGGTTTCTGGTTTAGCTCCTAGACAGAAACCCACCCACTGGTTTTCTTTGGGAAGAACAAGAATTCAAATACTGTTTTGACCTGGAAATTGTTCAGGCTACCCTGAAGGCAAAGGGAAGGTGATTCTTCAAAGCCACAAGAAGAAAGTATTTTAATTCACAAATTGTTTCCCTGATTTAAAAATGTCAATTTTTATGCAAAATTTTCCTTACTCCAAACCCACACTGGGTTCCAGTTACATTTCCTTTGAAACCAGAAAGTGATCATCCTGAAATGCAATAAAAGGAACTAAAAATACACACACACACACACACACCCCCCCCCCCGTGCCTTTCCCTGCCTCCCCAAATGCTAGAGGAGCAAAACCGGATGCTACTGTGGCACGAATTTGGGGGCAGGAGCAAATGGTACAAGATGCCATCAGGGAATTGGTATATTTAGCACAGGAAGGGTATTTCAGAAGAACTTCTTAGTTAGAGCTACATGCAGATGGGTTGTGGCTCTGGCGGAATAGCTGGCAGGTGCTTCTGTGTTAAAATGAGCTCTCTGAACAAGTAGCAGATACAGCCCTCTAACGGGGCTTGTTCTGTGCAGTTACATACCTTGCACCGGAGGGATTAAACCCCCCCAAAATGCACAGGGTAGGTAACAAGGGGAAGGGAAAATGCATACCTGTCATCAGTGGCAGCGTTCCTTGGGTGAAGGCAGGGTTAGGACCTGCCAAGAGACTGAGCAATGATTTCACAACCTATTTGTCAAGAAGGATAATTCTGAGGTAATCCGTATCTGAGATGCTGCCTCACGCCACTAGCAAGAAGATAATGCCCATCCTCTGTCCCTGTAGAGTCTGTTTCAAAGGAGAGTAAAGCAAGTTCCTCATTATCTTGGGAGCAGAAGAAAGGCTCTCCAGAGAGAGAGGTGTATGTGAGGCTTAAAAGGTCTGCTGGTATTCTCATGCTAAATGTTCTTACAGCTGTCCACTGTCGCTTTCACATGTGCAACATCTATGAAATACTGCCAAATTGCCATGTTAGAGTTTGCCTACGCTTTGCAAAGTTGTGTGTGGCTACAGATCATGCAGAACAGAGGAGATATGGGCTCCTTGCTCCTAATAGGATTCATCCATTGCCCTGTAATGGACTTTTATTAGTTTGTAATGAAATGTGAGGAATTAATCACAGCTGAATTACACTTCTAAATACATTTTATACATGTCTTTTAATGTGTGTATGCATGTTTGTATGCTTTTTATTACCCTGCAAATGCAAAGTTAGGATACAAAGATCAAAGAATTCAAATTTGTTCCTCAGTGAACAGCGTCGCTGCTTTGCCACACAAAGCCAGGCTGGGAATGAGCATAAAGAAGCAAGGAACAGGAGGCTTCCCCTGTTGGCAAGAAGGTGAACTGACAAATTCAAGAGGCCAGAAAAATCTAATGAAATACTGATCTTGATTCTCCTTCCTTGTTTTTTACTCCCACATCACCCTTTCTCAGCAGTGTCCTCTCAGCTGGCTCAGATCTATCCCAGGGGTCTCTTATCTGTCTGGATAGCTCAGTTTATTTTTGCCCTTGGCTACTGGGGATGTCAAGTGAGGATAAAATTGTGGGTAGACAAAACATAAGGACATTTCTACAGTGAAATATGATACATATTAAAATCAACTCAATCATTAGCACTCACATTGTGAACTTATTAAATGCTCTTAGTCAACGGATAAGAGTTCCTAGTTTAATGTGTAGTGCTGCAAACAGCTGCTTTCTGTTTACAAAATAAATTGCATCTTCCACAGAATAAAGAAAAACTGTGATATAAATTTTTATTTATTTTCAACGTCTATAAAAAAGTCCTTTGGTACCTTACACACATAGCAGTGACTCAAGTCTTCTTTGTGTAAGTGTTAGCTAAAGGGCAGTGTTGTACAAACGTGGTTTAACATACAGTGCCATGCCTTTTCCCTTCTGCATATTAATTAATGCGGACATCAAAAGAATTTTAATGACATTTCGTAAAATCCCTTTAAATTCTGAACTCATCTTGAGATCTCTGTGCAGTGCTGAGGTCTTTACCTAGTGTGAAGATTGTGATGAAAGTTGCTCAAGTAATAGCAATATTGAAATAAGGAATGGAAGCGCACCATTGAACTTCAGAGGTAAACCAAGGGTCATCCTTTCACACTTGGAATCATGTGGACACAGGTAAAACACAAAAGTAGTTTACATGCAGAGGACTGCTCAACGCAGATGGTGGGAGCGAGCATAGTTTGCATAGACTGCAGGTTGTCATAGGTATGTAAATAAAGGTCTGTCATGGAGAAACTGGAGGGTGTGATCTTTTGATCTCAAAAGGCACCTCCAGTGGCCTCAGATGGCTTTGTAGTCCTCTCTTCTCTCTTTAGCCATCTGGGATATCCAGAGTACTTAGAGAAAGACACTCCAGACACACTGCAAAACCACACATGTTTGTGAGTTCTTGTCTAGCCCTTTTCTCCAGCACAAATCACTGCATCTGCTTACATTTCTGTCTCCCAGAAATCTGTACCCTCTCTCACAAGGCTCAACACCCATTTTTTTGAGGGGCCTCTAACAGGAAGCCCTCCCTTGTGCATCTAGCAGCCTGGTGCATCTCTTCCCCCTTTGATGGGAGATACGGATTCAGTCCTCCTCCCCCTCCTTGCTCCCAGATTTGCACAGCTCCCCTGGGCACAGGCCTGCACATGTGCACACCTTTTCAAAGGCTCTCCTGGCCAGCTGTGACCATTACTTAGCAGACCCTCCCCCCTTCCTGTTACTGGTTTTAAATACAGATGTATGCACTAATAAAGGACGATCTTGAAAACAAACTGCTTCTAATTTGCACTGAACAAACATTATTTAAAGAAATTTTCCATGTACCTCCACATAAGGCTACCTAAGGAAGGACCGATGGTGATGCTCTCTCACAGTGGTCACCCGTGAGCACAGCTACATAGAGCTGTTCAGGAAATTGAATGCAGGACCCTAGAGCTGACTGCACCCATCAGGCCAAAACACCTTCTGGCCTGGTTTCAGACTGACACTTAGAAATGCTCAACCATAAAGAAACGTGGTGAATTCTTTAAGAAAGTAGTAAAATCAGGAAGCTAAGTTGTTTCTGTGCTTCAGGTGAAAAAAAATAAAAAAGGCAGCAAAGTACAGTAGAGTAAAAGTAAATCAGGAGAGAGGCAAACAGCTGTAAACACCTGCACCTAAGAAGATTTCTGCAATTACTTATTCATTATTATAAAAGTGTCGTGGTTTAAGCCCAGCCTGTCACTTGGAAACCACGCAGCTGTTTGCTCACTCCCCCCTCTTTTTCTCCCCACTCCTGGAGGGATGGGGAGGAGAATCAAAAGAATGTAACTCCCACAGGTTGAGATAAGAACAGTTCAGTAACTGAGGTATAACACCAACCACTACTGCTACCACCAATAATAATAATGATAAGGGAAATAACAAGGGAAGAGAATACAACCGCTCACCACCTGCTGACGGATACCCAGCCCGACCAAGCAGTGATCTAGGCCTTCCAGGTAACTGCTCCCAGGTTATATACAGGGCATGACGTGCTGTGGTATGGAACAGCTCTTTGGTTAGTTTGGGTCAGGTGTCCTGTCTCTGCTTCCTCCCAGCTTCCCCTCCTCCCTGGCAGAGCATGAGACTCAAAGTCCTTGATTGGAGTAATCATTACTTAGCAACAACTAAAAACATCGGTATTATCAGCGCTGCTCCCAGGCTGATAGTCAAAACCACAGCGCTGCACCAGCTACTAAGGAGAAAAATGACTGCAACTGCTGAACCCAGGACAAAAAGATACAGATCTTTTTTTCTAAATATATGAAAACATACAGTAGAAATTCCTACAAAGCACTCTCAATTACTTGGGTACAAATAAGGGCAAATTATGTTCCATTTTTTTAATGGTAAATACTATTTACTGCATCATACCCTGCACTGATTTTCATAGTTACACAATAGATCACTGTTGCATCAAGTCAATAGGACTTTGAAAGTGTAAGTGAGGAAAGATCTTAATCACACTGACAAATTAAACAACCACAGGCAATTACTGTGAAATCAGAAAAAGTATATTTATACCACACATAAAATTGAGCTAGTCTGTCTTTTATGATGATAGTCAAAGAAAATAAGTGCAAATAGATCCTTTATAAGACAGGGGCAATAATTACGGATTACATTGTAGTTACCCTGTTCATGTCTAAAGTATTAAGTACAGTTCTACAAGGTCTTCAGCCATGTTTTACAGCAGCTTTTGATTGGTCTTGCTACCATAAAACATTGTGGTTTCTAAGTTACTAAACACCACTTTCTGTTAACTTCCATTTATTTTTATTTGGAAAAGAAACATATTTTGCAGCACTGTGGACATTATATCAATTTCTTTCATAGTGATCCTAGAGTAACCGCCGCACTAATGGCATCTGAATTAAGAACAACTGAGCAAAAGATTTTTCACTCACAACCTCCCAGCAGACAAATAGATAGATAATCCAGAATTATTTGGCTCTTTCGTAATTCCCCATATAAAAGAACTACTTTATGCTTGATGTAAGAATAAGGTGACTAATCCTGGCTGTTGTTGAAAGCAGCTGTTTGCTAAACCCATCTTCGACTTACTGCAAATGAAAATGTCATCTGTAAAGGTCTCTGATTTTATTAGGACAATTCATCACAGTGATTCGGCACCTCCTGAAGCAAGACATTATCGACTCCTGGTTTGGAAGAGTTAATTCACTGTGCTGCAAACTGATGTGAAATGGAAGAATTGCAGGGGAAGAAAGTTTTAGCTTTGATATGAAAAATTAGCAGAATGAAACTGAGACCTCAAAAGGAGCTTTTTATAGAAAAAACACTATAAAGCTGAAATTCTGTTCTGGCCTCCCTGTTTACTCCCAGTGCTCTGGTCAGCAGGAATACTAACTGGTGACAAGTTCTGTGGGCTTCTCGGTCCTTTCTTACAACAGGGTAACCTCTGACTAAGCTACTCATGTCCACAGCATCAGCTATGTAAAATGTTACTATAAACACATCATTTGCTTTCATTCCAGTGAATCCTCAGCATACATCTTTATACAAAGAATAGTTATATCCCACACACCCTGCATTAATAAATGGAACATAGTTTTGACTGGGATAATGCCTAATTAAAAGTGCTGCCACTTTCCTGTAAGTAAAGGGGTAAGCTCAGCTGCCAGATTTTTTTTCTGACAGGTTTGAATTTCCAGAGATTGAAAATCTTGTAGTCAGTCTCTCCATATGTACAGCCTTTAAACTGAACTGAAATAGATGGCAGAACCAAAAAGGAAGACTGACACAGTAAATCACAATGATTTATGAGCATTTAGGAATACAGGAAAAAATACTTTTTCTCATTTATTTGAAAATAAATACATTATTTATAGTCTCAGTTCTCATACAGCACAGAATACTTTGGGATTGTCCTGCCAAATTGAAGGAATTGGATCTTACCAATTACAGGGTCACATTCTGGTATCCCTTGCATGTGTGTATATGCAGTTTCAGATATTAGAGATTTGCATGTGTATATATGCAGTACAGATTTTAGAGATTAAAACCCTATTTTATTAGTCATCCTAAAACATCCAACCAGTACAGAGTTAATCACTGTTTTTTGCATATCTTTCTCTATCTAGTTTTAAATGTTCAAAGCAGTTATTTATGTTGCCATGTAGGCATGAGTAGCTAAATGTTTGGCAATAAGTAGCCTGAATCTTGTCTTTTTAAATTTAATCTACTTTCTTTTGGTTTAATGAGTTGCATGCTAGTTCCCTTCTTGATGCTGTAGGGCTTCTTCAGCTTATATATTTCAATTGCATATCAATCCTGAATATTTAAACCTGTTTTAGAAGAACACGCAAACACCTGGCAAATTTGGGGACTGGGATAACCAAGAAGCACAATAAATACAGTCAATATTCCCTTTCTTGCTGACAATTTTAGTCTCTGAAGCTGTAAACACAAAACATCAAACCTTGGGATTCAGACCTTAGGGAGCTTACTAACTCCACTCCACTCCACTCCACTCCACTCCACTCCACTCCACTCCACTCCACTCCACTCCACTCCACTCCACTCCTCAAGAGACTGTTAATTAGGATAATCAGTAACAGCTTCATCTGTTTGAGTTTTTTTACATGTTGCTGTAAATCATAACTTATCTCCCTGACAGTTTTCTGTTCTTTTGTAAATTTCCTAGTTTTGGTTGTGTTTTTGTTGGTTTTTTTTGTTGTTGGCTTTTTTTTTTTTTTTTTGCTGTTGAGATGAAACCGAGATCAATATTTCAAATGTGATCGCACAAGTCTTGTGAAATGAAGGCAATACACGCTGGTCTTGTATGTCCTACCTCTGTTCAATGAGTTTTTCAAGTTTGCTTTCTTCTTCTGAAATAATTACAAAACCAGCTTGGCAAAGGATGCATAACTGGGAATACAAAACCATATGCAAAACTATTTATCAGTTAAACAAGTAAGTCTGAACTACAAAAAGTTCACAGAAAGACAGCAGGAAGATAGGCTTAAAAAAGCAGCAAAAGAAGGTTTCAACTGCAAGAAAAAACAAAACACCAAAAACCCCAAACCTTAGATAGAAATACAATTTGGGATTATGAACATCTGCTGTAAAAAAGAAAACACCAAAGAATGTGCTAATGCATCAGGAAGAAAACAATAAAGGATTTATTAAAATTCTCGATATAAAGAAATTTCAGGGACAACAGAATCCTGAGTCTGGCCTTCACCCTACAAAGTCTGCTTTTCATCACTTAGCTCAGAAGAAAGAATTTACTCTGTTTTAATTAAAGAAGCTATAGGCATTTAGAACCATTTTTAGTTTATGTTTGGCTGAAAGTAACAGTGAGATTTTGAAACATACGAAGCAAATTAAGGATGTAAGTTTCAGATATTTGCATGATTCTTTTGATTTATAGGAATAAAACCAGCTTCTCCTTCCTCCTCAGTCACCACACTAGAAAGCTACTTACCTTTCAAACTGTTCATTAATTGTTTTTTTCTTATTTGATTTCACAAAAATAGATGTCGCACAAAAAATTAGCAAGACACAATGAATAAGAATGTGAGACTATTTTAGCAGATGCAGTAGAAAAAGAACAGGAGATAATTTTATAGAGGATCCTACAAATGTTTACTATATTTGCATGCTTGACACCAAACAAAACTGGGTAAAATGTAAAAAGAATCTAAATCATTGACTAAGTAATAATGAAAATGCTTGTGTTTTTTAAATTGCTTTCATGCACTGTACTTTATGATGTACTAATACATTAAGCTTGTTGATGATCCTTAGTTCTGCTTGAAAGCTTCTGCACTGCAATGCTTATTTAAATAGCCCTTCAGTCAGGTAACAACTACTTTTAGCTCATTCTAGTTTTCTTCCTATATCTTGCTCTTCTTATGCTTTAAAGATGATTTTCTTTAGCCTTTTCCAGTTGCATTTATATTGGAAAAATGTAATAATGTACCTTTACATCTTCTCCACAAGATTTGGTCTGTTTGCTTTGGTTTTCATGAAATAAAATACCATAGCAATAGTGTATTTTGTGTTCTTGAGTCTTACTGTATTGAATTTAAATCTCATGGATGTTGATTCACAGCTTGGAATCTGTATTATGTGAACAAAGCTGACACTGTTTGCCCTAGTAATTATCAGATGATGAATCATCTTTTTCTTTCCTGTGATACCTTGCTTTCTGCACAGCCCCATGATCGCTAGGCCTGCATGAAAGTTGCAACCAGAAATACAACCATTGGTCCATAGAAGGAAGGACATCACTTTCCCCCTTTGGCAACAGCATAGCTTTAGATCAGCTTCATCAGGCAGCAGCATTCTTCCCCTAATTCCTGATCCCACTGAAGTTAGTGGGAAATGTTTCACTGATTTCAGTACAACCAAATTTGTCTCTGATCAAAACAAAATTAATATGGGGAAAAAATACTTCCAAACAGCTTAAAGATGAACACACAAAACACCACATTGGTTTTGACATATCACTCTGATGCAAAGACAGGTCACTAATATTTAACTTCTCAGTACACCTCTTTAAAAAAAACAACAGTACCATCTGAATTTGGAAAGTTCCACCTGCTGAATTCCAACAGAGCAGTGCAAGCACAACTTATCACTTTATTTCCATTGTAGAGGAACAGGATACTTCCAAAGAACTTGTGTTTGTACACTGCACTACATGTCATCATGTCAAAATGCACAGTCCCCAAATATTTTTGTTTACAAGCTGCCACATGGAGAAGCCAACTGGCATGTTGTTTAAATATTAATTTCTGGTATGTGCTTTGTATACAGAAAAATCTGATTTATGAAATGCAAGATAGAAACTTGTAATTTTTTTCAGTATATACCAAAATAACTGACTGTGCGGAAATCATGGCTACATCCACAATACATTCTGAGATGCTTGAATTGCTTATTTTTTAAAATTGGCTAAGATTCTTTTAGTTGAAAAGGGCTCAAACTTATCACTACTATATTTTATGCAAAACATTTTAATATGCTGGATGTGTTACTGACAAAAAAGGGCTGATCATCTAAGTCTGATGCAATAAGATTGTAAGTGAAATATGATGGTGAGGAGACAGAGAGGAAGGCTAAAGGCTACAGCCTTTACAGCCTGGTAACTCAGATACCATACGCACATCTTGTCAACTCGGATAAAGTATTTTAAAACATACTAAATATGGGCTAATACAGTGGCTAAAGTTTGTGTAACTTGTCCTCAGCTGACCTTGGTAGAGTTGTGCTGATTTACATTAGAAACTCCTGGTAGTGATTTAAAAAAAAAAAACCAAGCACAAAACTACTGTTATTCCATATGGAATAACTGTAAACCCTTTAAATAAGATATTTTTTCAGGTTGAAAGTTTCTGTGATAAAGTATCCAAACTTTATTTTCTCCTTGGTCTCTTCCTTTCACCCTCAGCCTTCTCTTTCCCTTCTTCCTGTTCTGCCTCAGAAAAAGTAGAAGAAATACAGAAGAACAAAAAGGAGGATAAACAAAGATGAGTATGGCAAGAGTTTTTCATTTTTTAGTCTCACTGATGATAAATGAAAATAATAAACCGAGGAAGTTCCATAATAATCTGTTGTCTTTCCACTAAAAATGACAACATAATAAAAGGTTGATGTAGAAAGGTTTAACAATCTAAAATCATGTCTTGCACATTTTATTTTGTAATTTCTAACAAGTGGCTCACAACACATGAAGCTCAAAGTAAATGTCATCAACTGAATCTAATGGCTTAGCCTATCTGAAAAGGGAAAACATCTGCCTCAGAAAAAGCACTAAAAAAAAAAAAAGACTCGGAAGGAAGCAGCTTGACAGAGCACTGCTACTGGCATTAACCATCAAGGGAAAGGAAGATTCCAACGAGACTTGGTTGACTAATTAGACAAAGGCAGAGTTAAGATTCTGAGAGCTAAGATTGCCTATGCTACAAACGCCTTTCTTTAGTTGCTGAATAATCTTTAACGTCGCAAATCTTCCTGTATAACCTGTTCTTGCTTATTCTTGCAAAATCATGGCTTTTATTGTCATCAGTGCCAACAATAGCAGTAAGTAGGGTAACAAATTCACCATTTGTTAATTACGTTATAAAATGTATGACAAAAACCTCATATTCTTTCCAAGAAACCACAACTATTACTTAAATTTCATGTGTAAATCAGTATGGGACACAAATCATACCAGATTAAAAGCAGACACTCCATGTAACCTTAGACTAATACCATCTAACAGCACTATGCAAGCTGACAAAAACCTGGGCTTCAGTCCTCTGAGCACTTTGGAAATGATTACTACTGTCATTACATATAATGCTGATACATTTCTCCACAGATACAAGACTACTTTTTAATAGACGAAGAATGAAAAATGTCTGTGAAGCCAAACTGGAAGATGTAAAACCAACAGCTGTGAAAACTCTAACGGAGCAGTCATTGCATCATGCCAGGAAACACCTCTGCCCAAAGACAGTGCCGGTTTTTCCAGCCATAACACAACAGGGCTGAGAACTTCTCTAGTGTTTAAAAATTATTCCAAGTAAAGCATTTGGTGGACAACTTTCGTGACTCATGAGCCTCTTCGGTAAGGATCCTGAGCACTCCTCTTCTGTATGCATTACATCCTTCAGTGTGAGGTTCCTAATGCTTCCTAAACATATGGGAACATAACTGCTCTTTGCAGGTACGTACTCCTAGCCGACGATTTCTAGCAAGTGTTTCTTTTTCTGTGTTTTTGACACAAGAGAATACCCCATATTTGGAAGCCTGCTACTTTGCCTGCAAAAATGCTAAGTAACTTTTTTAGCATCCAGCAGAGTCCTTCACTGCAGTAAATGTATCATTTTCCCAATACATTACTCTGGAAGTTATCATTTCTCTCCATGAATGATATAACTGACAGATTATCTGACAGTCAAGATGTCAAAATATTTTTCTTCAGTGTGTACTTGCAAACATTAGAACTGACTGTCAGGATATTGAGCTTGGATGAAGTTTGCTTGATTGCAGAAAGCAAACTGATTTTTAAATATTATAGTCAGTTGCTTTGTTATTGAAGAATAAATGGAAATATAGTGAGGGCTGTAAAATAAATCCACATGAATAACACACAGACACTATTCACTGCTTTCTAGACCCAAACACTTTTCATTAAAAAGTAAGATTACAGATAGGACTTCGCAACAGTGGGCTGTAGACAGGTCAAGTGGCAATGAGGCATGTGCTGTGGACAGATTATACAATTTCTCCCTTTGCTTGGAAAAAAGGCAGGACGTGCTTTGCATCAATTTTAGTGTGACAAGGAGGAAGCCTGGAAAAACTTGTGAGCACACACATTTCTCCCAAAAGAGAAGGATAAATTTGAGTTAGAAATCCAAAGGCTGACTGGACAATGAGAACTGCGCAGTGATTTTCATTAGAAGGCTGTGGAGGAAGGCCAAGAAAGGACAAAAGAACAAGTGCCAACTGAGAACGTGGGAACAGGTTCAATTGAGAAGTTATTTTTAAAATACTAGTATCTATGTGTGAAAATAAACATGATACCTTTAGGCATCAGTCTGGGATACAAGCTAACTAATTGCCACTATTTCCTTCCCTCTGCCATTTCTTGTATGTACAGGAAAGATTCCCTCAATAAGCAGCTGGAGGACTATTCTATCCAAACTTCATTTAACTGTAAAAGCAGTTACTCTTGTTTTGCTTAAGGATTGTACCTCAGACTATTGGGCCACTATTACATGCAAAATCATATGAAAGCAGAAGATGGTGTTGACAGAAAGACTTCGATAAATTTCTTGCATGGTGCCAGCCCTTCTTCTCCCTACGTTAACTGTTGCAGATAATTTCTCTTTTCCTCAGACATTCGAGACTATGCTATACCAGCAGTACCTGAACTTGCTGCTATGGCAAAACTCATGTCTCAACTTTGTGCTGCGATGACTTCCCTGACACCTTCAGAAGTTTGTCTGCACATGTGCCGCAGATTTGACTGGATCAAAATTGCACATCTATACTGTGTAGCATGATGAGGAAAGTGAGGAAGGTCAAACCCAGAGCAGAATGCTACTGCAAGAACTATTCACACAGGCTATTATTACTCCTCGACTGTATCTCAGAGGACGGGGTAGCTGGGAGTAGGCCAAATGAAACATTCTGGTAGGTCTCAATCTCCTCCTGAGGAGGGTAATACATCTTCCTGAAAAGAAGTCATGAAGAAATATAACAGGAAGCCTTTAATGATCTGCTTATGAGATAAGACAAAACATTGCTGGGTATGTCTTTACAACTAAACATCTTTTGTAATTGTTGGACTCTGTCCTAATTAGCTTTGATATATCAGAGGACTGCTTTGTGAGCCTTTTGGTTAAAACATGTTGTTCTGTTCTACTTCCTTTCAGATGTTCTACAGATAACATTATTAAGCTTACCTTCTTGTTCATTCACTATACTATTTCTATGCTAGTAGAACATACACACATGCTCTTAATTTGATTCAATCTCTGAATAAACTGTCCAACTTTAAAAATGAGATTTATCCAATTCTGTTTCAGCACTCATGCATCCACTGCCTGCCTGAAAGTTGTACCTGGCTCATTAAAGCACCATAGAACCACAGAATATTTAGGGTTGGAAATGACCTTAAGATTATCTAGTTCCAACCCCCCTGCCATGTACAGGGACACCACACACTAAACCATGCTACCCAAGGCTCTGTCCAACCTGGCCTTGAACACTGTAATTGGCATATTGAATCTGTATCTCTCTGTTTAAAAATTCTGAAGTTCCAGTATTTTACTACAAGCTCTACAGCTAAATCTATTAATTAACAAACAGATAAACTAATTAATTAACTGATTATATTCTAATCTTTTCAGACTCCTTATCTTTATTAGGAAGTCCAAATCACTGATCCTATTTATTTTCATTTTGAACCTCTCAGCTTTTTTGCAAATTATATCAAAATCCAAAATGCTCCACTTCATACCTTTCACAACAAGAAGTTACTTACAGCATCCAACAGTTTACATGAAGCAAAACTTTGCTGAAGTTGGAGGATGCAGTTACCACAAACTGAGAATAAAAGTGAGAAACAGTTGTACTTCTTGGGAATTAATTAAAGCAAAACCTATGGTACAACTCATAGCTTACACGGCAAGCCAGATGATGAATGCAAATGAATTTTGCCAGCAACTGAATGCCAGAGTCTTCCAACATTACCCAAAATAATGTACTGGGTATTGTGCAGAGCAGGGGTGTGACCAGAAGAGGATGTTACAAAGCTGAAAATAGCCAGAAAAGTGATGGAAGATTTTTTAGAAAACACCTGGAATTTTAAACAAAAACTCTTCTGTTTTCCTTGTATATTTCAAAACAACTCAGTTCTTTCTGCAAAGGAATATGGCTCTCTGTACTTACAGTAAAGAAATATATTTGTTCATGAAGAAACAGCAAGTTTGATAAATTTAATTTACTAAAGAAACTATCTGCAAGACCATATAACTGTTTATGTCAAAACAAGTAACAATGTTTTGGAAAAATAATCAGTAATTTCCATAAAGCAGAACTTCATTTCTCTCTCAAATAAAAAGTTAACCAATTTCCACACACTGCAACAAATAAGCCTGCACACTTTCATTTCCTCAATATATGCTTTGGTTTCATTAAATTTTACTGAGCTAAATCTTACATATTTCTCATCAATATAAATTTGGCCAGTCTGCAAATTCTGAAATACTCTCCCTGATGTAATTTTCCTGGTTGCACTGAAGTCATTAGCTGGTATTATTCTTCCATTTTAAATACCCACAGGCATGATTCTAATTTCGCATACAACAGTTAAGCTTCTAATACAAACAATTACGTGTTCATGGAGTAAAACTTTCTGAATGTTAATGTAGAGCAGGAATCACAGCCCATGTATGAAGGCTGCAAAGCAAGCAGATAGTACTTGAAAGTTTAATTTTTAATCTTTAACCCTTATGGTGTTTATTGTTTATTTATTGTTACTTTAAACACTTTCCTGAATTAACATCTTGGCTATGATTCTTACACTTCCGAATAAGCTTAATGGAAACATTTCAAAGCTGGGCTTAAGAGGGAGTGATTAGTTCAATAAGATAATCTTTATACTTCCGAATGTAAGAATTAATACATATTATCAGACACAAGTTCTTTCATAAAAGTTTCAGTATATAATGACATGATTTGTAAAATACAGTACATGGGGGAAAAGGGGTATATGAGCAGTAATTAGATGAAAAAACCCTGGTAAGAATTTTCTTTAGAATGAGCGTGGGGTTCTTTCCTATATAAACTACTGATTCTATCATTTGGTGGATGACGTTTCCTTTTTAGCTGTGGCAGCTGTGCAGAAATCGTGCTACTTTATGAGCATGCTCAATTAGGAAAGCGACACGTACACAGGTAACACAGCATTCAGAAGTGTTATCTTGAAAAAGAGCTATTCCTTCTTGTGCGTGGATCTGGGTTTTGATTCCCAGCAACAGCTGCTACATCGGTACAGGAACAGGACAAAAAGACTGCTCATGATAAAGACCAATAGCAATTTCTCCAACTCTCCCAAATTAAAATCTAACTGGCAACCAAATTAACAATTCCTTAGAGGCAGTAAGGAGTTAGTAGTAGGTCATTTCTATGGTTCATAAGCTTTCAGAGGTTCCAGGTTTTTGTAATTTTTAACTTGGTTTTTCTTCCTCTGATGGCAATCTCCAGTCAACCTCACAAGATGCAATCATCTCACTGTGTTGTGCATCAATCAACCAGCTCCTGAGGCACTGTTACGAACAGGCCGAACCTCCTCACAAAAGAATCTCAGGATTCTTCACAGCAGCAGCCTGCAATGATGTAAAATTTATTAGCCAGACAAGTTTTAATAGAATTCAATATGCTACTCAATAATACGATCATTGTATCATCTGGCATTTAATTTCATATTAAAATGATGTTATCCTTAAATATTTTTCACAATCCTTCATGTGAACAATTTACCATAAGAGTTGCCTGGAAGTGGCTTTCACCTCCCTCTGAAGGTTTGGGGGTGTGTTGTTGCGGGTTGTTTTTTTTTTTTAGGGTGGGGTTTTGTTTGTTTTTAACTGAGGTTACTTCAATGACTTTGCTTCAGTTTCCAGCACAGCACTGGAAAGAGTTAAATCAGTATTGCTGAGGGATGGCTGGGGCAGGCTGCAGACAGAGAGTTGGAAGGGTTGGCAACAGTGATTAGGAGGGGACAGTTCAGAAACAGGGGCTGCCCTTTTAAAATAAATGTCATGCGATGACATTCTGAGACAGCTTCATGTTGGTTACATGGCCATGTAATTTTTGACAAAAGAGCTGCCATAGTCATTGGCTTGACCAAGACTGTGGAAAACCAACCAAACACAAACCTGATCTGACCTGGCTTTTTGCCAGACCCTTTGGAATTTTAACGAAACAGTCATGTTTTACACAACTAGTGGAAAACTATGACAGCAACAGAAAGAAGAGTTGGAGAAAGTGACAAATCAAGAATTTGCCCTCTATTTAACTCATGATCAGATCCATCTTGTGCACTTAGCTCTCTCTTCACCTCCTTGTTCCTGACTCTCCAGCTGCTGTCGTGATCTCCGTTTCTCGTATGCTGCCAAACTACCCACGTACACTGCACTGTTTGTAATCAAAACCCTCCGAGAGACAGAAATTGTCATCATCCTGCTTATATTTTCCCTACATTTTGCAGACCACTGACAGCATTTACATTGAAAAATTAATAACCCTAAAGAGGAATATTCACTTGAAAAAAATCAGTTGATTCATGAAAGAGGCTCAACAGTAGATATGTAAAAGTTGCTCTTCACTAATGATACATATTGCATTAAATTATGTTTTCAGAGAGAGCAGAAGTACAACAGTGCAGGATGTCTCCTTTAGCACAGGCTGATGTAACAGAAGCCAGGAACAATACTGAGTTTGCAAGAAAAAACTGTTTCTTGCCCAATTTCCTGTATAAAGGAGTTCTGATAAGCATTCGGAGATTGCAATCTTATCTGAACTGACCCATTAAAAATGGGGCTTGATCTTGCCAAATACTGAGCAGCAAGTCTCTTTAGATGGCATTCCATAACTTGCCCATTTGGGTCCTTAGTAAGGTGGGATTATTCACTAGAAATACACCTGCATTGAAGAGATATGTAATGAAAGCAAAACGAACTTCTTGTTTAAAAAAGAACCAATGACATGATTGCCAACAGTAGTGTTTACATTCTATCATAAAATATTTGTCCTGCTTTTTTTGTAAAGGGAACAACTATAACCTGAGCAGCACCAATGTAAATTTCTAAAGACTATGCGCTGGTCATTTTTATATGACCTAGCCTGAGAAGAAATGTATCCATGTACTGTCAAAACTTTGGTGTCTTCACAATAGTGCCAATTGCACTAATATTTTCATGGTATCTAGACAGCTACTGATACTCCAGTAGGGGTAAACTTGGATGCTTAAATGTAAGCATTTGAATGAAGTAGCGGATATAGATTTTATTTATTTTTTAATTGAAAGGGAGGAATATTAGAGGGATTTATTGATATCAAGAAGTATTGATTTTGCGGTATAAAGACTTAAATCCACAATTTACAGTAAAATTTTGTGTATCCACTACTGGCAGAAAAAGTACCAACTGAAACATATCAAGGCTGTGGAAAACATTGCCTGTTCTTAGTGAAGCTGCTCTTTGCTATTCCCTTTCCCAAAAGGCTGTTCCCCCATCAAGACCAATGGCAATTTCCTTCCTCTCATTTGGCTGGCTTTCAGTCTGGGAATACATATCCATGGAGAGAAACAGTAGGCTTTAACTTTCCCCACAAGTATAAACCACCAGAGAACTCATTTACAGACCAAAAAACAAACCACCACTAGAGAAGAGCTGCTCACAAACTGACTTTGGTAGTACTTAGTATCTTCGTACAAACAAACACACAACTTCAAAATTAAGAAACCAAACCATACCTTGAGAAATTTTAAGATGGGGAATTCCCCAAACCATTCCTAAACTAGCAATTTCCTGTTTCACAGGTTCTCAAGTAAAATGCAGCTTATGGGTGGAGGAAACAAGGGAAAATGTATACATAAAGGCAGGGCTTGCTTTTGGTTTTATGAATGTTAAGCTTCTGACAGAAACTGCTTGTCTTCCTCATGCCATCCCAATGTTCTCATGATCAGCTCCTATTGACATGCAGAAAACACTATGATGGGAACCACTAGAGAGCTACTATATAGAACCTACCTCTCATCGTAGCAATTTATGAACAACAACAAAATAATCAAAATTGAGTATACATCTTATTTGATCTTCCAGTCACACATGCTGAACAGGGTACAACCCTGTTCCTTATCCATTAAGTCCTATGCATCGCATTGATGGGATGCCAGTTTGTTTTGTTTACATTCTAAAATGTAAAGGAACAGTTGCACGCCCTACAGCAAGAGTCTTCAAATTTAAGCATCATGTTTTATGTTACTTGAAATGCTCCCTGACTCACTGATTGCTCTAAGGGTGGAGAATTTTCATTGTCTGCATCTAGCAAGTGTACAATGGAGCTTCCTGAGCCACTACCTTACCTCTGTACAAGACGTATCACACGCCACAGAGCCCCTTTGCCATTTCCACCTTTAAAACTTTTGTCGCTACATGATTACAAGACTTAATATATACCATTAGTTGTGCAAAAAGCACTGGATTTTAGAAGTCGTTGTACGGGTAGATGTAGTAGGAAACGGGCAGAAAAGACTGCGACTACAACCAAAATAGTTTTTCAGACTGATTATTGAAGCTGTTGATGTCGTTTTAGACATTGAGAACAATCTTTAACAAAAAGCAGCATACAGATGAGGCTTTTAAAAATAATTCTCAAATACTTTCTTGAAATGATTTGTCTATAAAGTACTAAATTAAATCCAGTAAGATCATGTGACCTCCTCTGCTTTAGGAGAAAAGCAAAAATACCAAATGATAATACAAGTTGGATAATATTGCATTCTGTCCCAGAATTTACAAAAGTAAACAAGATATCCATTCATCTAGTTTGCTGAGCATCATGAACAGCTCCTTTCAAATGTTTACACAAGAAAAAATGTAACTTTGTTTCACAGCTGCTTTAGAAATGTTATTTACTTATTATTACTTACAAGCCAGAAAACCAGTAGGCTTCAAAAAGCATTAGCCTAGCATCTTAAGACATATATAAATACCTAGCTGGAGAAAAATAAAAGCTGCTTTTTTCCAGCCCCCCTCTCCTTGGCAGCACTTGCCAAATTCTATAAAGTTCCAGGGGAGCTACAACTGTCAACCTGAAGATGAAGACAAGTTAATATAAACACAGTATTTTATTACCAGCTTCTCAACAATTGAGATTTCTTGCCTGCATGACTTCTCTTACAATTTCTTTTTTTTTTTTTTTCCACTCCTTTTGAAGAGCAGATACTTGTTCATGATCAGCATCTGTCAAATGGGTGATTTCTTTGGTAGGTGCAATGTCATAAGCTGCCACATCCGCTTCATAGTGGGAGGGAGAACACTTACCTCCTGAAACTATTAACATCAATGAAATCATTCCCGCATTTGGAACACACACCAAATGCGTATTTGCAATGGGTGTACACAACCAAAAGTGCTGGGGGGAAGAGATATGATAAAAAAAATAAATATATCTATGAACAGAAGCACTGTAAATGAACCACTTCCTGGATAAGTTTAATTTTTCATACTGTTTATTTCTCCAACTCTGCAGAAATTGCCACTTAGAATAATATCAGAGATCTGTAGAGTGCAAAATATATGATACAGTGGTAGCTCTTCTAAGACTCCCTTCTGCTGATGGAACTTAAGCAAACAGTCAAGTGTGCTCATGCTGGCATGCAGAGAAAGAGTGCCTTTTACACAGCAGATCTACAAAATATCCAGAGTAAAAACATTTCTCAATTTCATAAAACAGTTCAGAATACAGTTATGTATACAAATTCACAGTTTTCCATGTTTAGATTGAATTGTTGGCATGTTGTTTATTATTTTTAAATAAGTAACAATTCCTTTGAAGTTTCTGCTGCTCAAGGGAAATTTTATGATTTCTGCTGGCACACTGCACAGTGACAGATATTACTGCTCAATTGGTAACTGTGGGTACTTCTTGTGACTATGAATTATCACTTACATTCCAGCTGAATTCAAGGAGCAAGCCTTTCAGATACAATTCAGGTTTTAAAATCAAGCTAACTGAGAGGGCAATAGACAAAAATTACTATATGATTCAAGCAAGACAGAAGGTCTGTAACTATTTAGTTATTACTTTTTTAATGCTTTCATGAAAAAAAAAGTACCTTCATGATAATAATGCATTTCCTAGATTAGCTCACTTTCACTCCCTTCACCACCCATAGTTAATACAGTATTTCTGAAATTGAAGAACAATTTGTTTATTAACATAGTGATAGAGAGTACTGGAAAGACTTCTTTTCCTTTCTAGTTGCAATAAGAATTCTTCTACACATGTACTGTTTTTCCTTATAGCTAGCAAAAGCATTTGACTATTTTGTGGAAAAAAACCCCGAACAAAAACCTGGGGTTTAGATCAGTCTCCTACTTTCTTGACTACCACTCACTGTCAAGATATAACATGGATTATCACACCACATTGATCAGAACTTCAGTGAAGGTGGTACAGGGAACATGCAAATTGTACATCATTTTATTGTGAACTCCTGGACAATATAAGAGCTACTACTCAAATACAAAAATGAATTACCACGTTTTTTTGTTCCAAATTTCAAGAACATAATTTAGTAATTCAAGCTTTTCTGCTGTAACACTGGAGTAAATGAAAAGAGCAGGAAGAACAAAGATGCAGAAAACCCCCAACTGTTAATGAATATGGAAGGTTAAACAAAGGAACTACTTTCTTCCTGACTAATCCATTGTCAGGTTGTATTAGTTTAGGCTGTTTTCCCTTATATGCCCAATAGTCACATATTTCAGGCAGCTTTACTGAAATCTGGCAAGGTGGCAATAATGCAAGTTACATTTATATTTCCTAAGGCACAAAATGGCATCCTGTGGGTCCTTCTGATTAGCTTCCTTTCTTCTTTGCTGTTTTCAGTTGACACACAAATCCAAGATGGTTGTCTTGTCACATTTCTCCTGGGCTACTGTAAAAGGGTATTTGCCTTATAGTTAGAGGTCTTCTGAGCTATTATAATGTTGACTCCACACGTAGAAAACCTTCAAAAATGAAACAAGGGCCCCCAGAACAAAACCAAACCAAAAGTATGAGAGATCACATGTGCATCCTGAGCTTCTTCATACTCTTGTGTGACAGTGTAAGGAGGTGACTTACCTTCACTTCCTGAGCAGCTCATAGCTTGCAGCTGCAAAGAACTTTCACAAGCAGGAATGAAACACCAATTTGACCTGATACACCTAATTTCAAGCACCATAGTTTTTCTAGGGGCTGAAATAACAAATATTGCTGTAGGTGACTAGCATGTACGCTCTGGACTATAGAAGACATGTGAGAATTTAATTGTATCCTGCAGGGATTGATAAATTACTCAAATTTACTACCTGACTTGGGAGTCACACCAAATATGTTAATAATGATCAAAAGGTTCTGTTAATCAGCAGTTTTGAAAATAAGCACGTATCTGAGAATGGATCTGATGAGGAGGTGAGATAGTAAAGGAACAGTAATCATCCATGGAAACACACTGTGATCCAGAAAACTTTTCACGGAGCAAGTCTGGCTTTTTTATACACTTGGTATAACTACAGAAGTGCTGCACTGAACCTCTGTCCTTCTGGAGACCAAGTGTTGTAGAAACACAGAAAATAAGGCAGATTTAGTCCAGCAAGGAATATTGCTTTGAGAAAGTGAGTTGGTGGTAGCTGCCTTGTCCAGGAAGAATTCCATGTTAAACAGGGAGAGAGGTTCAGCTCATCCATGCTGAAAGTTAAGGAAGTTCAACCTGCAGACTGTCAACATACTGAAGTAACTGCCTTAAAAAAAAAAAACAACAAACAATCTTTTTGTGTGATACTATACAGAGCTTTGGAGAGTTCAAAAAAAAGCTCTCAATTTTTTTTTTAAAGTCCAAAAGCCAGTACAAAGAAGTCACACGGGCAGCTTCATATCCTGAGTTGTGGAAGATTAGGCATGGCTAAAACAAACCAGTATGGTATACTCCTGACAGGTAACGCTTTTGAGTTTATATCCATGGTTGTCTTTTTTAAGATGTACACATTAAAACATTTTAGTATTTGCATGCATTTGCTCCTCCTTATTTTACACATAGGCAGCCCAAAACATTTTACATTTTGAAGACCAAGTCTTTTTTTAAGGTAGAATTCTCTTCAGAAAAATCTGCGAAATTTTCAGGGCTCTGAACACTAATGGACTACTTGTGCAGTTGCCATTCAGGAGACTTGCAGCAAGGAGCTTCATACTTTGTGAGAAGCAGCATTCCTGACACTAGACAGTATCTATTGTAGCAACGTGCCTCCAGTTAGGACCTCAACAGATTTACAGTGTATTTGTGGTGACCATTCATGACAGACTACTGTACTCTTGCTCATTTAAAGCTGGCGCAATCACCAAAACCTCTGAAAAGGTCCTCCCTCCTTTAATTGACAATGCAAGCTAAGCACTTGATTGCTGGAGTTAAAAGTGAAAAGTAATACTGAAGTGAGAGTGAAAAGTAGATCTGGAACAGGTCACCCTTCCCTTGTTCCATCCTACCATGGAGCTATTTTCCCGAGATTGAGTTCTCACTGATGCGTGCTCAGGCTTGTCCTATTTGCCAGTGAACCTGGATGCTTGAGATACCACAACTACCACTGACATTCAGTGAGATGACAGCTTGAATCCCATCGTTGAAGCTGAGTCTTCCTTCCATATCAACTTCTGTGCAGCAATTTCGGGAGTTGCTTTTCAGCTAAAAAAAGGCATGAGGCGATGTATATTTATTTATAAAGAGAACTGTAGAACAAACTTCTGCTGTCTCCAATATTGCTTTTCAGAAGTGGTGCATTAACTTAGCATTTCAATTTGGAGCTGCAGAGAATGACCAGCATGTCAAACATCTACTTGTAACAGAGCTCTCCCTGGCATAAACTACCCTGCAATTGTACACATACTAACAGTGCTCAGTCTCTTAACTGATCGGGCAAGTCTTGCAGCATGACAAGGCAGCACCTGCCAAAGTGTACAGGAATACAAAAACTCTGCATGGAAAATTAATAGGGATGAAAACATACAGGGAAGGGGAACTCTAAGAGTACAGTTCAGTCCAAGAGTTTCATCAGTCCACTGCTTTCATGCAGAAAGTACCAAAGTGATTCTGGAGACTCACAGATGACTTTGGAATTTAAACTAAGCTAAAACCTAATGAGTTAAGTAATACTTGATAGATCTGTAATAATTGAAGAACAGCACTGCAGTTCAATTCTTTCTTCTTGAGAACATAAGGACATATTCCTTCTGAGGTCAGCTTCCATGGCATATCTTAAAGCAGGAGACAAGCATCACACTTACCTGAAACAGATCCTTTCATCCATGTGATGGTGTACAAGTCTTACCTCCCAAAACTGTTACCTGACTGTTTACAAGGGCAGGGAGTGCTACTTTCAGCATGCATTTTCAAGCTTTTCTTGCTATTATTGCAGAAGTTAAACTTTGGATGCATCTCGAAGAGTTGAAACAATGCATGACAACTCATGTCATCCAAACAGTAGTTCAGACACACAAAAAAAACAACCCAAAGCAAAAAAACAAACCCAAAACAAAACAGAAATCAAAAGCAGCTAGTTCAATGCAAGCAATACAGGCAGGATACAGAGGTTAACAGTGGTTACTGCTCCAGAGTTGGGTACTAGAGATGTTGTGACTTCAGGTGCATAGAAGTTTCTCATGATACTTTCAGCTGAACTAAGAAGCGGAGCGGGCACTCACTTAGTCACTGCTTCTATGAAGTCTCTTGAATTGCTTTGTAATTTAGAAAATATCTTCCTTGTATTGAGAAATAGTTTTCTTTACTATCCCTTCCATTGTCTTATACTTGGGATACTGGTAAAATATCTTATTTTGGCACTGTACCCACCAGTAGAGTCCTTCGTGCCGATGAGAAAATGTGTGAATGATAAGCCATGTAAAATACAGGTGAAGACAGATGTTTGATCACAGCTCTTTTCACCATTAACAGACTGTGGTCCACTCTCGGAACCAAAAGTAACCTGTTTTTTAGCTGGACACCAAACTCAAAAGTACTTTAAACACTAAGCCTGTCTATTATACCAACACGCTAACCAGCTGCCTGCTGGCTATTTCAAGATATGCAACCATAGCAAACTCAGGTGCTTTCTGTGTCCTAACTGCATCTGCATCAGAAAGTATGGCTACATGACAAGATTCAGCTTTTAAGAGAAGCAAGGACATACTAATTTGAGTCTTGTCTTCCTTTGCATGATTCAAGACTTTGACTGGACCACATTTCCAATCAGTGAGCTGCGAAGCAGCACCTGCCTTGCACACTTGCACTCTTCCCATGTTTCTGCACTGTGAAACAGACACCTCCAGGATCAGAAAACATTTGAGGATCCAATTGGAAGACATCACTGACATGCAAACAGCTGTAACACCTACAGAGGCAGGAACATGCCTCAGTTTCATGAGTACAAGATTTCACGGTGGCAGTTAAGAGGGGATAAAACCAGTAAGCAGCACCATTGTGACTGAACATCACATGGATAGTTTGGCCTTGGACCTTATTAATCTAATTCCCAAAGGCAGTTTGTAGCTCCAATTATGGTTGGGAGCACCTGGCATCATAAAACAGGCCCTGTTCTGAGGGGAGGAAATTCAACTCGCAGAGAAAAAAGTCTGCCCTGTCATGGGGCTGTGGCTAGACACTGGAGAAGGGATACAGTGATGTTACAGAAGATCACTGCTCATCCATTTTCAGCAAAATGGGTATGAGCAGTGAGCTGTGCCACCATGCACCCCCAGAAGGCTGGTTCTTCACAAGCAGATGTTAAGATCTAATGATTTTCAAAAACCCTAAAACTTCCTGGCAGTACGGGCAAATTAACAGGACTGCAAAGAGACAATAGTAAGTTCAAGTTCTCGGATAAGCCAGGAAAGGTCGAGGAATTAAGGATGCCTAGGTAGCATCTACGCCACAAGGAACACTGTGGGCAAGCTCAGCCTCATAAAGGGGAAGCAACCAGAGCACACAAAGCTCCTTTCTCCGCAACGTCCAAAAAAGCTCAAGAGACTTACGCGTGAGGCATTCCCGGCAGCGCAACGTCAGTCCTTCGCGCTTCCCCATGAAGCAGCCCCGCTGCAGCCCACCACGCCGTAACCGAGCCGCTCAACGCCTCACAACACAGCGCCCTCCCGCCGCTGCCTCGCGAGACGTCGCCCGCGCCGCGCCACGCCACGCCACGCCACGTGACGCAACGGCCGCGGGGCTGATGCCAGCGGGCACCGCTCCACCTGTCACTGCCTCCCGCAGAAGGGCGGCTCTCCCTTGGGCGCCCCGCCCCCTCACGCCCAGCACGCGTCGGGTCCCGTCACGCGCTCGTCCGTTGGCGGACTAACGGTCGCTCTCCCGTGGCGAGAGGCGGCAGGAAAGTCTCTGCTCCGCTGCAAGCCGCCAGCCACAGCCGCCGAGAGAGCAAAGGCGCCTCCGCATCCCAAAGTGGGTGAAGCCACAACCGTCCTGCCACCGGAGGTGCCCTCACTTCGGCCACCGCCACCGCCCTTCTGCATGGGCGTTAACCGCCACTTCAACCACCGCCTCGGGGGGCGGTGGCTCCTCCTTATCCTTCCTCCCGCGGCCCAAGAGCGGGTAGCCCGAGCCAGTACTGTCCCCGCTCCCCGTGTGGGGAAGCCGTTATTTTTCGGTTGCACCAAGAGCGCCCCGTGCCCAAGCTAGGGCTGGCGGGCGAACGCGGCTTTCCCCCAGCCCGCGAAGCGCTAGTAGGGCCCACTTCCTCAGCAACGTCCGCTCCCTCTACGTGGAGCCCCCGTTACGCAACTGCGCCCATTAGGGCAACTCACCCTCCTCTTATTCACCTGCCCACCCCCAGCGCCCGCCACTCCCGAAAGCTTCCCCCGCCTTCTCGCTCTCCGGTTTTTAAGGGCG